>NC_060888.1:0-6036 GCF_014805685.1 Silurus meridionalis | reverse complement strand
ATGATTCAGCGTGAAGTCATTGTCACAGATTGTGCCCCACTTGCTATTATTGAACATCTCCACCCAGCTCTTGTTAAGCAGGAAGGATCCACACACAATTAAGTATCAGCACTGCATCCCATACACTCACTATTGTCAAGTCAAAAAAAGAAACAAGGACAGGGATATTTTGTGTGAACTGAGAGTCCCTTGCACATACCTTACTTTGTCAGAACCAAGAACAAACCTCTAGGGACATAAAATACATATTTCTTATCTTTAATGTAAAAGAGAACCTTGTGGATACATAACAATACTTGACTGATGTGGAATATATATTTCTTTTCAGGAATGGCTTGAAAAGGGTGTCATCCATCTATGTATGCAATTAATGGGACACAAGCAAGTCAATATGGCATTATGCAATACTTATAATGGCCAGTTGTGTCATTTATTTCCCTTCCTTGATGTTGATGAATTTGGTTGTGATTTTGGCTGCTCTGAGCTGATTTACTAGTGGTAAAGGATAGCTATACTTAATGGTGTTCTGGTCCAACCCTATGATAGTTCATACATCTATCTCTCTTGGTCCAGGAGATTTAATGATTGTTTGCCAGCAACACAGAACTTGGATACTGTTGTCACTAAGAATAAGATCCTCTTCCCATGAAATCTTTAGTAAAGGCTTGGGCATAGGGAGAGGCAGAGGTTGGAAACTGGGTTGATCTTTTTGACAATGGTTCTGTCACTGAACCATAGTTGATCAATGTTGAAAATGCTGAAAGATTGTGGTGAGACCATCTGAGTGCCTTATCTGAACAGGGATGGAAATGCTTGAGCAGTTCACTACTTAGAAAAACTCATGTGATTTGTGTTGCCACCAAGTAAATTCTAAACTTTTTGCACCATTGTGATTTCAAACTTGTGAACTTTGTATTACATCTGCATAATTTTAGCATGTCTGACATCATTGAAAGCATTTTCTTAGTTTTTGGTACAGGTAGAAGTTAACAAGGGAATCCAGAAACATATGTTCATAAAGACATGCAAGTTCGGTAAGTAAAGTAAGATTCAGACCATGGGAATACATCACGTTAGGAGATGGATCAATCCACCTGCTGCTTGCAACAAGAGTTCTGACCTACAGAGTGAATTCACCAGCACATTTCCCTGAATCATAGACAGGCGTTGTTCTTCAATGTTCTTGCTTTTAAAGTGATAATTGAAAAAGATATGAAAAATCACTTGATGAATTGGTTATAAGACAAAATGTGCTCTAACCTGTGTCCATACTACTGTTGCCTAGCTTAGTGCCTTGTCCATGAACAAATTAATGAGCCAAAAGGAATCGCTAAAATGCTTGTCTACGTATGGAATAGGTAAAGGTGTAGATGGCGAACAGTTTACATTTTCTGTTTACATTTTTCTGCATTTTTGTGCATCTTATTCTGTCACGACAGATTTTACTGGCGGAGCTACTGCTGTTTTTATTTTTATATTTTGTGTATTGTCCTGCACTGTCCTGTGTTTTTTGCACTGTTTGCACCAGTTGCACACATGCACTTTATGTGGCGAGGATCTTTAGTTCCTGGCCCTATGTTCTTCTGTTCTGTGACTGTTGTTTTATGTTGTTTTATGTAGCACCTGGGTTCAGGAGGAACGTTGTTTCATTTCACTGTGTACTGCATCAGCTATATATGGTTTGAAATGACAATAAAAGTTTCTTGACTTGACTTAACTTGACAGTGCAGTTGTTGCAGCTTATCAGCAAACCTTTTTAACTCACTACATATCTGATTTAAAGATATGAAATACAAGAGGAGAGAGGGGCTAAGAGGATAGAGACATATGCAACATCAAATAAGATATATGCTTATATAAGATATATAAGTCCTGAACCAGAGCAAAAATGAAAAACTGATGAACAAGTGTTCACAGTCGGACTGTATAAGATTAAATAAGATGAATGAATTAACCTTTGGGAAGTTGTGGCAAAGAAGGCCACAAAGAACTCGAAATTATCTTCACCCGCAGTACATGGAATAAAGCATATGGTTGAATGACATTTTTTATATAAATATTTAATTTATGCATTATAGGAATTTGTCACCTAATCATCATCCCCTGCATCTGCAGCGCATGGGTGACACCCTGTCCTGAATACTGCAAAGTGGGCTGTAAGAATCAGAGGTGGAAAAAACACTAAAATATTCTACACAAGTAAAAGTACTGTTACTTAAATGAAGCTTTACTTAAGTTCAAGTGAAGTTACCGGTCTAACAATCTACTCTATTAAAAGTAAAAAGTGGCTCATTTAAAATTTACTCAGGGGTGGAGTGAGGGTGTAGTTTAATAAGAACAAGGGGATATAAATTCCAAACTAGTAGTTTTTAATGTAAGGAATCATTTTACAAATTAAAGTGTAATAACAAAAAAATAAAACAAAAAAACTGATACAGTCCATGACCTATGATACATGACTTACTCTAATGTGAGTTACGGACTTTTGCAGAAAAAAAATCTCCTTTTATTATGTCATTTATGATGAACCCACAAATGCAGATTAAGAATTCAGCTCATACATTAAACAACTTTCGATTCGAGGGCATTTCGCTTCCATCTGGGTCTGCATCACTGGTGTCTGTCTTGTCTGTTTTCTTTCTTGTGAGATTAGCACATTTGTTCTCATCCTTTCAATCATTCAGTGCAGAAGTTTCCAGAGCTCAATTTTTTCCCCATGCCTTATTTATTTATTTATTTTTTACTCAGTAACAGATATGATTTAAAATGTATTATTTTAAGTAAGTGCAATACTTTAAACAAAACATAATTAAAAGTAAAATTACAGATTTTAAAAACTTCTATAAAATGTAGAAGTACACAAAAAAACGATTCAATTACAGTAAAGCGAATAAATGTAATTTGTTTCTCCCCCTGGTATAAATTGAGATCAACATTATTTTTCCTAATATAATTTTCCTAATACCTGACTAAAATTCAAATCAAGAATATTCAATGTAATCTATTTAGAGTTTAAGTTAAAAGCTAATGTTGATTTTAAAGACATTGGACTTTTTAGTGTTTTGACCAAAAAGTCATTAGCATTAGCATAAAACCCTTTATATATTTTATTTTGTATGCGTTTTGGTTACAGAACCTTACACTCTAGATAAAGTGTTGTTTATTGTGACATGTATGTTGGTGTTATGAATGTGTTCAGTACATGTAACATCAATATTTGAAAATATGCTGACAAATCCTACCCTGAATTTATTTCCAGCTCATACATAACACACAGAAAGAGTATGTGTTTGTTTGATTTGTATTTTCAATAAAAGGACCTGGGGCAAGGTGGTCCCTTGCTAAATGTTACCCTCTATTTTAACCTAAGTGAATGTTTGACCATTTCCTGAGTTTTCCTGAACGACTTATGTCATGTTATGTCATGTCATTCTCCTCCTTATTGCTTTCAGTGTGAGAACAATGCAATAATTTGAGCCTTGTTTCTTCCCAGGCTGTCATGCCTCCTGAACAAGGAACCTCTCATCTCACTTTGTCCTTATACATTTCACCCTGCTGAGAGCAAAGCATTGGCCATACTCCATTGCCCTGTTGCTTCATAAGCACTCCTTTCAGGTAGCAGGTTAAAGTTGCTGATTTGGTCTGACGCTAGAGTATAGTATGCCTAGTGGAGTCGGGGAACGCTGACTGACATGAGAACCTCCCGCCACCTAATTAAATTCACAAAAGGCATGGAAATTACCAGTTGAATAATGTGTGTAGGAGTGGGGCAACAATGAACAGTGCATCGGAAGAGTGCTTGTTTAAAATCACTGCAAAATCAGAGAACTACATATATAGATTCTTTTACACCCTTTAGATTTTTACAACAATACATTTCTGTTTTTGTGATACTGATGCCAAAGGCAAACTGGCTATTAAGGAGATGTTAGACCATAAGTTAGTAATTAGTACCAAGGCATTTGCTGTGTATATGTATATTCAGTGTCAAAGCTTCAGTTCAAATTTCACGTTAGCTGTCCTTTCCTATAGACTGATTCGATATGTTGGCAGTGTTCCAACAGTAACTCTGTGGGAATCATTAAGCCTGATCATTCAATATATTCTCAATTCCAAAGCAGTCACTGACCAACTTGTGTCACCACTAATAACCACACAGACAGTTTATTGAGCATTACAATCGACTTGGCATAATTACCACTCTGTGCATGAACACAGCCAGAGGAACACATTAGCACAAAAAAAGTGTGTTAATTCCTCTGTCACACAGTGTAGAATTTCTAATGTGACTCAGATATATGAAAGTGAAGTTATTAGTTTGGCCACATATTATGTATGGTAGTTCATGTCTAAATCTATGTGATGGATTTATTTCTTGAAATGGTAGGGGTTGCATTTAAATATGTCTGTTGTTTCAGTGCCTTGAACCTAAATTGAACCTAAAACTTATTATTTAGCAACTCCAAAGAATAATTTAGTAATGATGTTAAAACTGATAAGAAAATGTATGAATGTACTGACTTGCATCTCAAGAATGGAATCAGCACCAGACTTCCAGAACACAGTTGGCTTGCAAACATGGCTGCCACAAACACCAAACCTATGAACTCTGTCATGTTCAAGCTCATTCCGATAACACACACCTGTACAATAAATAACTAACCTAACTTCACAACAGTCAGCTATCGAGAGAATGGCAGCATTAAATTAATATATGGTACTGATGATACTTAGTGATTTATTATCAGTATACAGAAAGTATGGTAGGTATAGGACTGGACCCACAGTTCGCTTTTGGAGGTTCAAGGAGTTATACAGTTTGTAGAACCAAAAACACCAGTATGAAGTGCTAAATAAATTGCAAGAGAACATAAGTGTCAAAGTCTCTTTGGGAGTCATTAGTGAGAGTAGTGTTTACTCTGTTACCTGGTTACAGGACTCAAGGAGAGGACACCATGTTATGAATGTTGCTCACTTCTCTTCAGCTTACTTGTAAATAAACAATTTGTAGTGACATAACTCAGATATTAATTTGTGTGTATACAGTATATACACACAAATTATACAGTATAGTGTTCTTTTACCTTATGATCAGGTCCAAACATGGTTCAGGCTAGAGGTGTAGAATATGTTAAAATGCTTAATATAAACATGTATCTTGTAATGCAGATGCAAATGCAACTAAAACAGAATTTATTATATCCAGACAGAGAAATCTAAATAATAAAACTTATTGTCAACACATATCCAGTTCATGCACGAACTGCACCTTTTCCTACAGCTGTTTTACCTTGTCTTTTGGGAGTCTACCGTTTAGCACTGACTTTTGGAGCAGTTTTGTCATGCAAATATGTTCTACTGTAGATCTGTTATATTGTGAGGGAATCTTTTGTGTACAGCGCTGTTCAAATCATTCCATGGGTTTTTGGCAGCATTTAGATCCAGGCTCTGACTGGAACATTCCAAAACCTACTCTTCATTTGAAGCTACTCCTTTGTTCATACTGTATGTATGCACGTAGCCACTCTCATATATTATGTCTTGTCAATAAATATTTTAGGAGGGAGGTCCTGTTCTGGGTAAAGTCACAGTGATGCCCCATTTTATATTTTGGCCTTTTTGGTGTTCCTGTTACATCTAATGACTGGGAGATTATTTTATAACCTTCTCTTGATCATTAACTTGTGCATTAAGAAGTTGGATGAAACAAACACTGGAAATAATTCCTACAGAAACATCTGATCCTGATTTGAGTTTGAATGTGAAGAGTTCATTTAAAGCAGCCACATTCCACATTTTAAACTATCAAACACACTTTTGTAACCATGATATTATTTTATCTCAAAAATATGTTTTTATTTCATGCCATTTTCACAAGGGTGTATTTTTTTCTTTATATTTATGGTAGATGAATAAATGCAGAATGTCTGAAGATCATGACATCACAAACTGAAAAATAGCAGCATTAATACTTACTGATTTGGTAACCTTTTTTGTTTTTTTTTCCCCAGCAGGTACAGATTCTGTTGTTGAATA
>NC_060887.1:42372598-42378593 GCF_014805685.1 Silurus meridionalis | reverse complement strand
CTTCCCCTGCTGCTTCCCAATCCTGTTCCCGTCTCTTCAGCTGGCAACGCACACGCATGCACACATTACACACAATCACATGACAAAACACCCATCACACACCAAAACACCCATCACATGCCAAAACACCAAAACACCTCGTCACGCTAAAACACCCCATCAGGCGCCAAAATCGCTAAAACACCCCATCACACGCTAAAACACCCCATCACATGCCAAAACACACTAAAACACCCGTCCACACGCAAAACACGCTAAAACACCCCATCACACACCAAAACACCCCATCATACGCAAAATACACTAAAACACCATCACGCGAAAACACGCTCAAACACCCCATCACACGCCAAAACACGCTAAAACACCTCTCACACGCTAAAACACCGTCACACGTCAAAACACGCTAAAACAAAAACACCCCATCAGACACCTCACATGCCAAAACACACTAAAACACCCATCACACGCCAAAACACGCTCAAACACCCCATCACGCACCAAAACACCCCATCATACGCCAAAATACACTAAAACACCGTCACACGCAAAAACACGCTAAAACACCCCGTCACGCCAAAACACGCTAAAACACCCCATCACGCAAAACACCCCATCATACGCCAAAATACACTAAAACACCCGTCCTGCGCAAAAACGCTAAAACACCCCATCACACGCCAAAACACGCTAAAACACCCCATCACGCACCAAAACACCCCATCATGCAAAATACACTAAAACACCCTGTCAGCAAAAACACGCTAAAACACCCCATCACACGCTAAAACTCGCTGAAACAACCCGTCACATGCCAAAACACGCTAAAACACCTCACACGTTAAAACACCGTCTGCACGCCAAAACACGCTAAAACACCCCATCACGCACCAAAACACCCCATCATACGCCAAAATACACTAAAACACCCTGTCACACGCAAAACACGCTAAAACACCCATCACACGCTAAAACTCGCTGAAACAACCGTCACACGCAAAACACGCTAAAACACCCCATCACACGCTAAAACTCTGAAACACCCGTCACACAACAAAACACGCTAAAACACCCTGTCTGCGTTAAAACACCCGTCACATGACAAAACACACTAAAACACCCGTCACACGCCAAAACATGCTAAAACACCCCATCACACACCAAAACACCCCATCACACGCCAAAACATGCTAAAACACCCCATCACACACCAAAACACCCCATCATACGCCAAAATACGCTAAAACACTCCGTCTGCGCAAAACAAACTAAAACACCCGTCTGCACAAAACAAGCTAAAACACCCCATCACACGCTAAAACTCGCAAACAACCCGTCACATGCCAAAACACGCTAACACCACGTCACACGACAAAACACGCTAAAACACCCACACGACAAAACACGCTAAAACACCCGTCTGCAAAAACAAGCTAAAACACCCCATCACACGCTAAAACTCGCAAACAACCGTCACATGCCAAAACACGCTAACACCACGTCACACGACAAAACACGCTAAAACACCCGTCCACGACAAAACACGCTAAAACACCCGTCACACGTTAAAACACCCGTCACACAACAAAACACACTAAAACACCCACACACACGACAAGACACTCTAAAACACCGTCACACAACAAAACACACCAAAACACCCCATCATACGCCAAAATACGCTAAAACACCTCTACACGCAAAACAAGCTAAAACACCCGTCACACGCGCAAAACAAGCTAAAACACCCCATCACACGCTAAAACCGCTTAAACAACCCGTCACGACAAAACACGCTAAAACACCCGTCCACACGTTAAAACACGCTAAAACACCCGTCACACAACAAAACACCCGACACACAACAAAACACACTAAAACACCCGTCACGACAAAACACGCTAACACCCGTCACACGACAAAACACGCTAAAACACCCTGTCACACGTTAAAACACGCTAAAACACCCGTCACACGTTAAAACACGCTAAAACACCCGTCACACAACAAAACACCCGTCACACAACAAAACACACTAAAACACCCGTCACACAACAAAACACACTAAAACACCCCGTCACTGCGACAAAACACACTAAAACACCCCGTCACGACAAAACACGCTAAAACACCCGTCACATGACAAAACACACTAAAACACCCGTCACACACCAAAACATGCTAAAACACCCCATCACACACCAAAACACCCATCACACGCCAAAACATGCTAAAACACCCCATCACACACCAAAACACCCCTGCACACGACAAAACATGCTAAAACACCCATCACACACCAAAACACCCCATCACACGACAAAACACGCTAAAACACCCCATCACATGCCAAAACACCCGTCACACACAAAACACGCTAAAACACCCGTCACACGCCAAAACACGCTAAAACACCAAAACACACCAAAACACGCTTAAACACCCCATCACACACAAAAACACGCTAAAACACCGTCACACACAAAAACACGCTAAAACACCCCATCACACACAAAACACACTAAAACACCCTGTTCCACACCAAAACACGCTAAAACACCCCATTACACGCTAAAACTTTGCTTAAACAACCCATCACATGCCAAAACACGCTAAAACAGTCAGCGCTAAAATACACTTCACCCGCTAAATCTCACCATCACACACCAAAACGCACTATCACATGCTAAAACACACCAAAACACAGTCACACGCTATAACGCACCATCACATGCTAAAACACACCAAAACACAGTCACACGCTAAAACGCACCATCACACGCTAAAACGCACCATCACACGCGCTAAAACGCACCATCACACGGCACCATCACATGCTAAAACCCACTAAAACACATAAACACACCATCACATGGTAACACACAAAACACACAATCACATGCTAAAACACACACACTAAAACACACACACACAAAACACCTCACACAACACACACTGATAAAACACCCTCCACACATACAAAACACTAAAACACCTCCGTCACACACACAAAACACACGCTAAAACACACCACACACAAAACACACACACACCGCACACAAAACACACACACACACACAAAACACACTAAACACCCACACACGCACAATAACACACACACACACATAACACACACACACACACACACACACACACACACACATAACACACACACACATACACACACACACACACACACACACAAACACACACACACACACACACACCCCACACACACACACAACACACTAAAACACCCACACACACATATACACACACACACACACTACAATACACACACACTAAAACACACACACACAATACACATATATAACACAATATATATACACACAATATACAATACATACAATATACACATAACACATACACAATAACACACACACACATATATATACACACATAATACACACAAATACACGCTAATAACACACCACACATAATAACACACCACACATAACACACACACAATACACACATACACAAATATACACAAACACACACACAATATACACACACAACACACAATACACACACACAATATACATACACAATAACACACACAATATACACACACACACACAATACACAATAACACCCCACACAATAACACACACACACATATATAATAACACACATCACAATAACACACACAATATAACACAATATACACACAATAACACACACACAATAACACACACACACAATAAAACACATGTACATACACAACACATAACACACACATACACACAATAACATATACACAATACACACACTAATAACACACACACACACAATAACACACACACACACACACACAATAACACACACACAATACACACACACAATAACACACAATAACACACACACACAATAACACACACACAATAACACACACACACAATAACACACACACACACAATAACACACACACACACAATAACACACACACACACACATAACACACACACAATAACACACACAATAACACACACACACACAATACACACACACACACACAATAACACACACACACACAATAACACACACAATAACACACAAACAATCACAATAACACACACACAATAACACAATCACAATAACACACACAATCACAATACACACACAATCACACACACAATAACACACACACATACACAATAACACACACACATACACAATAACACACACACACACATCACAACAACACACACGCTATCAGACGTGTGTGTATTAGAACTGATGCTAATGAAGCCAGGACACTGTTAGCTGGAAGTGTTAGCTTGGAGATTTGGCTCGTCATGGCCCCATTTGATTTGATTATTATAAATAAATAAATCATTCCGCAGTCAGTGATCGGTGTAAAAGCGCGGACCCGTGCTGGGAGACTTACCGGTTCCACACACAGCTCTTTCCGCGACCGCAGCGCCTCCTGCTCCGGTCAAAGCGCTCACACAAGCCGCTACCGCTAACTAGCACCGCTGGTTCTCCTGCTGGGTCTCCTGCTGGTTTCTGCAGAGGGTGGTGCTGGTGGTGCTGGTGGTTCTGAGATCACTGGGTCCGGTAGAGAATTGTGTCTATTCCCCGCACACTGATCGCAGATTACTCTGGGAACAGGACACTCTCGCGCTCTCTCCGCCCTGCTCACTGTTTTGGTTACATGACGGCCGGCGGCCATGACAGAAGTTTTACGTAACGTTACGTCTCTTATGACATAGGTCGTTTGCGTCATCACGCACCTCGCCAAGCCCACGTGACTAATGAGAGCGGAGCCGACGATTGAATCGACTCTTTCGGATCCACTCTTTTACTCAGGTGTGTGATTCACCAGTTCTACCAAGCAGGTGCTGAGGACCATCAATATTATATGTAGGTTGATCATAAAGTGAAACAGCTGTGTAGGAGCTTCCAACTGGGCGAGGAGCCAAACTCTGCTCCCAATGTGAGGTTGTGGAAGACAGGTTCATGTCCCAGGTCCTACACAATGGAAAGACTGAGCACAGCAGACACAAGCTAGTTCTAGTGCAGTAGCAGAGTGTCTCCCAGCTCTCCCAGATCTCAAAGCAGACTGGAGTTTCAAGATTTGCTCCTCAAGCTATTTTGAAGACACACAAACAACTGGTTGATGTTGAGGAACAAGGAAGCCTAATGTAGAAGATAAAGGACACATTATCCTTACTTCCCTTCAACATCAGCTGATGTCCAGCAGTGCCATCAGCAAAGACCTAGAGGAAATCAGTGGGGCCATGTAGACCCAACAAGTCTGACGAACCCTAATATCTCGAGCACAAGGGGGGAAAAATTTGGCATTTAATGTCGGTTATCTCGGTGCAGCCGCAGAAGAAGTCGCGGAAGTGGCGGAAAAATCAAGCCTTACAGCTGCTACAGGTGTTGTATTGTATACTGGTGAATCTCTGCGGTTAGATAGTGCTAGTGTTCGTAGTGTTAGTAGGGCGCCGCAGCTTTGGGAAGAAAAGAGCAGCCGTTGAGAGAGTGCCGGTGGGAAGGCATGTACCGGGATACACATGAGCGATAACAACGACCGCTGTGAACCAACATATACCAACAATAACGGACGGTGACAGTGTGGAAGTTTAAATAGAGCTGGTGATGATGATAAACGAGCACCATATGTGCGCGAATGAAGCCGGAGCTTCAGAGAAAGCGGCCGAAAACACCTGACATGCTGAAGGGGCCGAAGGGGCGTGGCAGGTGGATTCCTGACAGATAAACATGTACTGTATGTATTTTTATAACATGCCTTCATCAAACAAATTGCGGCAACGCTGTTGTGTAAAACCCTTCAAAAACACGTGCATGCACATTCTCATTTATTAACGCACATCATGTACATAAAGAAATTTCAAGCACGTTAATATATTGCCGCCATTTTGATTTTCGTTTATCTCAATCATCGGTTACCTCGATGCTTTTGGCGACCCCTAGGACATCGACATAACCGGGTTCCACTGTATTA
>NC_060887.1:42335508-42372498 GCF_014805685.1 Silurus meridionalis | reverse complement strand
TCTGGATCACCTCTCGACCAGGAGCAGCCAATCAGATCCTCCTGAGTGTGTAGACCAGGTAACAGAGGTACGAGGGTTCAGTGATCCTCAGAAAGAGGAGTACTTCAGGAAGAGGATCAGTGATCAGAGCCTGACCAATAAAATCATCACACACATGAAGTCTTCCAGAAGCCTCTACATCATGTGTCACATCCCAGTCTTCTGCTGGATCTCAGCCACTGTTCTAGAGAGAATGTTGGGTGAAACAGAGAGTGGAGAGATCCCCAAGACTCTGACTCAAATGTTCACACACACTTCCTGATCTTTCAGATCAAACACAAGGACCAAAAGTACCATCAGAAATGTGACCCTGATCCTCAGCAGACCAGAGAGAGTATCCTGGCACTGGGAAAACTGGCTTTCCAACAGCTGGAGAAAGGAAACCTGATCTTCTATGAGGAAGACCTGAGAGAGTGTGGCATTGATGTCAGTGAAATGTCAGTGTACTCAGGAGTGTGTACTCAGATCTTCAGAGAGGAGTTTGGGCTTCACCTGGGGAAGGTGTTCAGCTTTGTACATCTGAGTGTTCAGGAATTTCTGGCCGCATTATACACATTTCTCTTATTTATCAACAAAAAAAGTAAAAAACAACAAATCAACAATCAGTCAGATCTTTTTACCAAATCAAACATGTCTGATTTCCTGAGGTGTGCAGTGGACAAGGCCTTACAGAGTGAGAATGGACACCTGGACCTGTTCCTCCGCTTCCTTCTGGGTCTCTCACTGAGTCCAATCAGACTCTCTTACACCACTGATACAACTCATTGTAAGTAAAAGTGTCAGTATCGACAGATAAACACAGGAAGAATCCTAAATGGTGCAGAATTGAAAATAAATCTTGGTGCAAGTTCATAGATAATCAAGGTGCCGGAGGAGATAATCCAATCCCATGCTGAGTTCATTGCCAGCACACATATTGAGTCGATAAGCAAACTAGAGGTGGTCCAGCAGGGGTTCAGTGTGAATCAGCATGAGGTCTGATTCACACTCCTGAACTCAACTCATGCTTTGATTGTCATTCTTCAACATACACAGTATACAAAAGAACATAAGGCAGTTACTACAGAGCACAGTGCATAGAGAGTGAAACAGCAAGAGTAACATTAAACAAAAAAAGAAATAATAAGCATTAAACATAGCATTGTTAAGGTGTGATAAACATGAGGTAGATGTGATATACATAAGCTTGGAATGTAGGTAATGTAAGAACATGTAGCGCCCCTAGCGTTACTGGCTATAATGGGGTGGCTAACCTGAGTTCTTTTTAATAAATATCTGAAAATATTAAACCTAATCAATTTGTCTTTACTCTGAGTATGGGTTCTATTTATAAATAAATGTATTAACCAACCGGTGCCAAGAAAATGAAATACAATTCTATATTGTAAATATAGACACAACACAACACAATTTAAACAACAATAACAGTTTACTAAAATGGGATGTCAAATAAAATATGGTGTAAATAACCTTCAAAATCAAGTTCAGTTTTAAATGAAAAATACCAGTAACATTCACTTATGAAAAAATGGCCACAAAACAAATAATAAAAGCCGGCAAAAGTAAATGAAAACTTTAATCAGTATACCAGTTGCAGGCCTGTACGTAGCTGGGGTTGAGAAACCAAACAAAGGGCTACTTCACCACGAGGGCAACAAACGGAAAATAGTACCTGGTATGAAGTTTGTTGGCACACCGTGCACGCGTCAGACAGAAAAAAGGGTCGATGTAAAACACAGACAGAGCTTGGATGCTTCAAGGGATACTCCTTCACCACACCTAGTCCCTGCTAGTTGAGCTAGCTATCCACCAGTCCATTAGCGAAGTCTCAGCACATGCGCAGTAAACCACAACTTAAATCTCCGTTCGTCAGAGGCGATGTACACGTCTTTCTGATGTGTTTCCAACTCTGCACGGAAATTATCACTACACAGGGTTCGGGTTGAACACCTAATTAGCTTCGTTACACTAATTGAAGAACAGGTCGTACTTGTTAGTTCAGCAGCTCCGGTATCTTACTCTCCCACCTTTTCTCTCCCTCTCTCTCTCTCTCTACTCGTGCACGTGCGCACCCAGCATGCTTCATAACATGACACATAAATTAATAAAACTCATAAACAAAATACAACTTCTTTTTAAATAATTTTTAAAGCAAATTTATATTATTTAAACAAAAAAGCATTTAACAAATAATTAATTGTTTTTAATTACTGTTACCGTGTACAGGTGTCACGTGACCTTATTACATCACCTCATT
Organism: Silurus meridionalis; assembly: GCF_014805685.1. Lineage (NCBI taxonomy): Eukaryota > Metazoa > Chordata > Actinopteri > Siluriformes > Siluridae > Silurus > Silurus meridionalis. Next base: position 42,370,202 of record NC_060887.1, on the reverse strand, counting down.
GCTGGCCAATGAATTATAATTTTCACAACATTCATTTGTTAAACTATTTATATGGAACTCAAACAATTTATTTAGCATAAATGCATAAATCTAAAACAAATACCCATAACTTTATCTGGGTTACAAACAGAATTACAGTGGTGTGAAAAAGTGTTTGCCCCTTCCTGATTACTTTTTTTTTTTTTTTTGCATGTTTGTAGCAATATTGATTCAGATCACCAAAATAATTTCAATATTAGTAAGAGATAACACAGGTGAACACAACATGCAGTTTTTAAATGAAGGTTTTTATTATTGAGGGAAACCAAAATCCAAAACTACATGGCCCTGTGTGAAAAAAAGCATTTGCCCCCCCTGTTTAAACTTTGGTTTATCACACCTAAATTCAATTTCTCCAGCCACACCCAGGCCTGATTACTGCCACACCTGTTCACAATAAAAAAATCTCTTAAATAGGACCTGCCTGACAAAGTGAAGTAGACCAAAAGATCCTCAAAAGTTACAGCATGCTGAGATGTTTACCCCTAAACCTAAAAACTGATCATCTTTCTAAGTTCTCTCTGGGCAGTTTTTTAGCTCTTCCTTGTTTCCCGATTTAAAAACCCTCTTCTTCTCTTTAAGGAGAGTCTTTATATCAGGGTTAATCCACGGTTTGTTGTTGGGAAAACACCGTACGGTCCTGGTGGGTACAGTATTCTCCACACAGAAATTAATGTAGTCCGTAATACAGTCTGGTAAACTGTCAATATCCTCCCCATGTGGACTGCACAATTCCTCCCACATAGTTGTTTCAAAACAGTCTTTCAGAGCCTCATCGGTCTCATCAGACCATGTCGTCACTGTGCGGGAGGTAGCTGGTTGCCTGCATACAAGGGGTTTGTACACAGGTAGGAGAAGAACCAGGTTGTGATCCGATCTTCCCAAGGGGGGGAGGGGTGTTGATGTATAGGCCTCCTTTGAGTTTGCATAAAATAAATCCAGTGTTTTATTGTCTCTGGTGTGGCATGAAACATACTGAGTGAATGTGGGCAGAGTGAAGGATGGAGGGGCATGATTAAAATCTCCAGAAATAATGAGAAGGGCATTTGGACTCTGTGTTAAGAGTCTGTTAACAACAGAATGCAGGACATCGCATGCCAATTCACCGTCAGCAGAGGGGGGAATATACGCAGCTATCGCGATAACATGCGAGAATTCCCTCGGCAGATAGTACGGCCTCATGCTAGCGGCTAACAGCTCAATGTCCTTACTCTTTAATAGTGATGTGTCCAGTTTTACACCATCTATTATTCACAAACACTGCCAGTCCTCCTCCAATTGAGCAAATAGTGCAAATAAATATGTAGTGTATGTACAGCATGTAATATCTTTTTGTTTTTTGTTTTTGTTTCCCCTTTTTGAATCGGAGGAGACCGAAAGCAAGGCACCTCGATCCCTTGCCTACTAGTTTCTTTAAACAGATAGCTCCAGAGGTAATCAAACCTGTTTTAAAAATAATTAACTCTTCCATTAGCACTGGTTATGTACCGAAATCCTTCAAACTGGCAGTTATCCACCCCCTTATTAAGAAACCTGACCTTGACCCATGTCAGTTGTCCAACTACAGACCGATATCAAATCTCCCCTTTATATCCAAAATTTTAGAAAAGGTTGTAGCACAGCAGTTATGCTCACATCTGCTTATGAATAACATTTTTGAAATGTATCAGTCAGGATTTCGGCCTCATCATAGCACAGAGACGGCGCTAGTTAAGGTGGTAAATGACCTGTTATTGGCCTCTGATCAGGGTTTTGTCTCCTTACTTGTTTTGCTCGACCTTAGTGCAGCTTTTGACACCATTGATCACACTATACTGCTTGCTAGACTTGAGAATGTTGTAGGAATAAAGGAACAGCTCTCTCTTGGCTCAGGTCTTATTTGACTGATCGCTATCAGTTTGTGGATGTAAATGGTGAGTTCTCCACGCTCTATGAGGTAAAGTTTGGTGTTCCTCAAGGATCTGTCTTAGGCCCACTGCTTTTCTCTTTATATATGCTGCCTCTTGGTGAAATTATTCATAAACATGGGATTCGCTTCCATTGCTATGCTGATGACACACAGCTGTATATTTCAGCAAAGCCAGATGAGAGAGATCAGCTTAACAATGTTGAGAAGTGTGTAAAGGACATTAGACAGTGGATGCTTAATAACTTTCTTCTGCTCAACTCAGATAAGACGGAAGTACTTTTACTAGGACCACATGCAGCTAGAAGTAAACTTTCCGATTACGTAGCATCTCTGGATGGTGTTTCTGTTTCAGCGTGTATGGCTGTCAAAGACCTTGGTGTGATTATTGACCCAGTCTTTCCTTTGAGTCTCACGTGAATAACATCACCAGAATCGCCTTCTTTCACCTTAGAAATATTGCTAAGATTAGAAATATGATGTCGTTACAGGATGCAGAAAAACTGGTTCATGCTTTTGTTACTTCTAGATTAGACTACTGTAACGCTTTACTGTCTGGGTGTGCGAGTAAGTGCATAAATAAGCTTCAGTTAGTCCAGAATGCAGCAGCAAGGGTCCTCACTAGATCTAGGAAATACGACCACATCACCCCTGTTTTAATCAGTCTACACTGGCTCCCAATCAAATCTCGCATTGATTATAAAATATTACTACTGACGTATAAAGCACTTAACGGTCTCGCACCGCAGTATCTGAGTGAACTTCTGTACCAGTATGATCCTCCACGCCTACTTAGATCAAAAGGTGCTGGCTATCTGTTGGTTCCTCAAATAATGAAGACTACAGCAGGGGGCAGATCTTTCTCTTATAAAGCCCCACAGTTATGGAACAGCCTTCCAATCAGTATTCGGGACTCAGACACAGTCTCAGTGTTCAAGTCGAGGTTGAAAACGTATTTATTTAGTCAAGCCTTTTATCAGTAGATTTCTCTTAGGTAAAGGCACAGATCTGGAGGGAACATGGATATAGAGTGTTTGGTGAACTGGTATATTTGTATGCTGTCGTCCCTCACATTCACACGTTCACTCAGGTTTGTTGACGGTGGTGTGGTGGGTCGTCTCTTATCCCAGAGATCCCTCATGTCTGTGTTACCTTCTGGTTCTCCCTTTTAGTTATGCTGCCATAGCGAGTCTTGCCGGAGTCCAAACTGCACAGTGACATTAACTTTCGTACACCAATAGTTACACTTAATAATCCATATCCTTCTCTTCCCGTCACCTCTCTCTCTCTCTCTCTCTCTCTCTCTCTCTTCGGTCGAGTTAAACATGCTCCTGAGGCTCCAGTGACCACTGTTCCTGCCCCTCTCCTCCTTGGATCTTCACACTTCTGTGCAGCTCGGGACGGTCTCTTAATTCGGAGTAGAACGGGTGCTTTGAGGACGGATTGGACTGTAGTTGGTGTCGGCGGTCTGCTGCACTGACTCGGGAGTGCAGTTTGCTTCTGATCGTCATCACTGTACCCCACAACATTGTATATCTGCTTCAAATGGACATTTGGTGCAACCCAGATGAGGATGGGTTCCTCTTGAGTCTGGTTCCTCTCAAGTTTTCTTCCTTATGCCATCTCGGGAGTTTTTCCTTGCCACAGTTGCTCATCAGGAACAAACATACTTACAAAGAACATATTTATGTTTAATCACCACATTATCTGTGTAAAGCTGCTTTGAGACAATGTTCATTGTTAAAAGCGCTATACAAATAAAATGAATTGAATTGAATTGAATATATATATATATATATATATATATATATATATATATATATATATATATATATATATATAGGATAATGATGTGTAAAGGGGAGTTTTGTACATGCCACAGTGACCATTGGCTTGCTAATCAGGAATAAACAATTATGAGGAACTACCTTATATGCAATAAACTTACATTCTTTTAGCTAACCTTATATTACAAACTTTATTTGTGTACAGTTGCTTCGAGTCAATGTCCATTTAAAAAAAAAAGGCGCTATATCAGGGGTGGCCAACCCGCGGCTCGTGAGCCGCATGCGGCTCTTTGGCTGGTTTCATGCGGCTCTTACGTTCATATCGAAGTTTGTGTGTGTTTGATTTTTAATGTGGGTGTTCGCTTTGCTTGAGTTCAATACGGTATTTTAAGACTTAAATGAGCTTGCCCCTACTGGGAAACTTTGCGGTATATCAGACCTGGGCAAACTACGGCCCGCGGGCACAAATTTTCGGCCGCAATACCTAAATCACCGAAACAATACGCCAGAAACACAATTGTAATGATGCAATAAAAGCGCAGCCAGCACACGGTTATCTGGATAAGAGCAACATGTCTGCGGTGTGTGGAGAGCGATTTGCAAAACATATAATGCTGAAATTTCAAGAGGGGGTGTATCTGCAAAGAGTTTCTCCAAGTCGGGTTTAATTTATCACCTGTAATCCAAACATCCCGATTGCTATTCTAAATATGAGAAGAACACAGCGCAGAAAAGTAAAGTCAATCCGAGCTCCGTCTGTAGAGGACGTTTTTGAAAAGGCAGGAAAGTTTTCCAGTGATGGTGCCAAGGCAAAAGGCATAACACAAAAAATTATGGATTTCATTGCCTTTTGAATTGAATTTTTATTTCGGTGCATCCCTAAAATATTATCGTTGGTGTGGCCCTCTGACACAATTCAGGTTTCTCATGTGGCCCCTTGTAAAAAATTAATTGCCCACCCCTGCGGTATATTCATCTCACGCACATGCACATTTGACGAAAATACCGTATTGAACTCAAGCGAAGTGAACACGCACATAAAAAAAACACAAACAAAGTCCTTGTTTTCTACCCTGAAACACGTGAAATCAAAGCATCGATCTGTTCTGACTGACACACATGTGAAAGAATTGCTTCGAGTGGCAACAGCGGAATACGAGGCAGATTTGAAGGGGATTGTTCAAGGCAAGGAATGCCAAAAGTCCCACTTAGTAACATGCAGAGTAAAAGAAAAACGCTATTGTAAATTATTATATTTTTGTTTGTGGACTTGGTTAAACAGAGTTTGTGTGTGTGAGACAGTGCTAACCCTAATCCTAACCCTAATCCTAACCCTAATTTCTATCCCTAACCCTAATTTCTAGCCCTAACCCTAAAACCTAACCTCAACCCTAATTCCTATCCCTAACCCTAAATCCTAATCCTAACCCTAACTCTAATTTCTATCCCTAACCCTTAATCCTAACCTTAACCTTAAACCTAACCCTAAACCCTAACCCTAACCTTAACCCCAACCCTAACCCTAATTTCTATCCCTATCCCTAACCCTAATTTCTAGCCCTAACCCTAATCCTAACCCTAATTTCTATCCCTAACCCTAATCCTAAGCCTAATTTCTATCCATAACCCTAACCCTAATTTCTAGCCCTAACCCTAAAACCTAACCTTAACCCTAATTTCTATCCCTAACCCTAACCCCTAACCCTAACCCCTAACCCTAACCCTAAACCCTAACCCCTAACCCTAAACCCTAACCCTAACCCCCTAACCCTAACCCCTAACTCTCTAACTCCTAACCCTAACCCCTAACCCTAACCCTCTAACCCTAACCCCTAACCCAAACCCTAACCTTAACCCTAACCCTAACCCTAACCGCTAACCCTAACCGCTAACCTTAACCCCAACCTTAACCGGCCCATGCCTCATGCCTGTTAAAAACCTAGGGTCATGCAAAATTCTCATTCATTTTTTTATTAAATTTCCAAAAAATGCCCTTTCTCAATACACTGACAAACAGGTGTATTTTATTGGCTGAGAACTGTTTCTTTTTGAAATTGAGCTTGGAAATGGTTCTCATTGGCTCATTTGAATTGGACCCGCCTCTCACCCTATATAAGAGGCTGCTCAGAGAACTGAATCTCCCCCACTTCTTCCAGCTCGACTAGAGACACATTCAAGCCTTATTTTTGATCCTGAAGCTATTTTATTTTCAAAGAAAAGATTATTTTTTGCAAATACTCTGAACAAGCCTGCCTGAAGAAGGTTCTAAGGGAACCGAAACGTTGCAACGGCTTGTTCCATTTTCTTTTGAATTTAAAAAAAAAAAAAACATTTCTTTTGAGAATATTTCTATTTTGTTTTATTTTATTTTATTTTCCTCATTTAAACTGGGGCAACTGCTCAGTTTATTTTCAAGCTCTCAGAGAGAATTTTTTATTTCAGAAAAATATTTATTTGAAAGCACATTTTATTATTTTCATTTAAAATCAGGCAACTGCTTGATTTTATTTTCAAATTCTCAGAGAGAATTGTTTTTGAAAAAATTAAAAGACAAAGATCCTTGATTTCAGTTCTGTATTTTATTTTATTTAAATACACCAAAAAAAACATCCCAAATAAATATTCTGTTTAAAAAGCAATAAAAAGAAAAGCTTTTTCAAAAAAATGATTCTGCCAGACAGAGATGGTTGGATGGTTGTCACTCGTGGACGCAGGCGTGCTGTTCAAAACACACCTATGCACCGTCCTCACCACCATACGGGACACCATTCACAAGGAGAGAGGCCATTTTCTTATGCAGACGTGGTTAAATATGGCAATAACCAGAACCTACGTCATGCACAGGGACAAAGGGCCCTCTCCTATACAAACGCAGTTAAATTTTCAGGCCACACGAGGGCACCAAATACCTACCGTACTGCATCACATCAGCGGTCTTTCAGACCACAATTTTTTGAACCCCAGGTCCATTGGGGACCTGTCACAATGATTACACAAAAACCAAATCAAACATGGGCAACTTTTCCACAACACCAAAAAAAGCACATACAGCAGAGACAAAATGTGGTTCAAAAGCAATCAGATGACCCGGATTTCAATGTCATAAAAACCCATACCATGTTTAAAATTATTAAACTGGTGCATCACAAAAAAAATGTGAGCCAAGAACAACCTCCTGCATTGACCAAGATGGAGAAAAATCTATCTGAGGTCTTTAAACCAGCTCTGCCAAACCCCACAACACAAGCCCTTATAGAAGGAAATGCTAAAAACTGGGCCTACACCACCATGTTGATCCTCAAAAAACATTATGAGGACACATTGGTGGAAGAAGTGATCAAACTGCAGCACTATCCTTCCCGGGGCTGGGAAGAATGTTTCAACACTGCTGGGTTATGGGCAAAACGTGGGATTGGTAAAAGACTGAGGTATAGATCAATACAAGAGGCTCACACACTGGTAGGGGATAAATATAAGATCCCTACACCCACTGCTGATGTGGAGGAGGCGAGAGAAGAAGCAGAGACGCAAAGTGTCCCTGCTGCTTCTTCCCCCCTTTAAGAACCCAGACCTCCAAATAGAAAGCTATCCAGGGGCCACGTTCAGACACATGGAGGCCGTGATAAATAAAATCCCGGTCTCCAATGATGTAGAGCATCTTATTTTAGCACTGGGCATCAACAGTCGGACTCAAAACGCCAAAGACACTGCCATTAAACAAATGCAGGCGGCGGTAAGAGCGGCGAAAGAAAAATTCCCGCTTGCGCAGATTTGGGTTCCGGAACTCAACTTTTCAGGAACGCTCCCAACAAAAGAGCAAACACAACTAAACCTCCTGAGTGGTTACATCACTGCCAACCTAAATCATATTCCGGCCCTGCCCAGATCAGAGTTCCACACTGAGAGTGACAATATTCACTGGACAGTTAATACAGCCAGGAAAATGCTGGAGCATTGGCTTCAACATTTAAATTAAATCTCCCCATAAGCCTGCATGCACAGGAGGGGAACAAAAATGTTGTTGTCTTAGCTAAAAAAGCCAAGATCACTCAACCCCAATTCAGCCTGCTTAATAGAGGCCTAACCTTTATTCCAGCATGGAAAATCAGTAGACAATATAACGGGAGGCAAATGCGGTATGATCTGCAACAATATCACCGAAGGCTAAAATTGGCTTCTTATTTTCAAAATGACACGGATCAAACTCCCCCACCTTTCACACCTAAATCAGACTGGGTCCCACCCATGGATAAACTGCCCACTGAACTTCTCACCTTGTTTGATACAGACCTTAGATCCTTCAAGAGACACTGCAGACCGTATTGGGAACAGCTAAACCTCACTCCTGAGGAAGTCAGTGCTCTTGAAGAGTTAAAGGATAATCAAAACATTGTCATCAAACCCGCTGACAAGGGCAGTGCAACGGTCATTATGGACCGTGAGCAATATCTGTGGGAAGGGTACAGACAATTACAGGATAAAATTTATTACAAAAAATTAGACAAACCCATCTACCCGGACACTGTACCCCTAGTCAAGGAAATAGTCCAAGTCCTGTATACAAAAAAGCACATAAATGCCAAACAGAAGTCCTATCTCTTGGGTGACACAGAGCCCAGGAGCAGGAGATTCTACATGCTCCCTAAAATCCACAAAGATCCGGCCAAATGGAGCAAATCCCACGAAATTCCTCCAGAAGAGCCTATAGTGTCGGATTGCGGAGGCGAAACGTACTATACGGCCGAATTCCTGGACTTTTATCTAAATCCCCTTTCCACGAGCCACCCTAGCTATTTAAAGGACACATATGACTTTATTGAAAAAGTTAAAGGACTTGAAATTCCCCAAAAGGCTGTCCTGTTCACTATGGACATTGACAGCCTTTACACAAACATCGACATCCAGGAAGGAATACAGGCCGTAAAAAATATCTTTCAAAAATACCCAGACAAATTCAGGCCTGATAAAGTACTCATCCAATTATTAGAAATAAATCTAAAAAGGAACGACTTTGAGTTCAATGGGGAATTCTTCCTTCAGATTAAGGGAACAGCGATGGGGAAGAAGTTTGCTCCGGCCTACGCCAACATATTTATGGCAGAATGGGAGACCTCGGCCCTATCCCGATGCCATAAACGACCTCTTTATCACTTTAGATATCTTGATGATATTTGGGGAGTTTGGACACACACAGAGAGGGAGTTTGAAGAATTCATGAAAACACTTAACAACCATAACCCATCCATAAAACTGAAATCCTCCATTAGTCAGCTCTCGGTGGATTTTTTGGACACCACGACATACAAAGGCCCGGATTTCAGTTCCACACACAAATTGGACATCAAGGTATTTTTTAAGGAAACAGACACACACGCTCTACTGCACAAGGAGAGCTTTCACCCTAAACACACCTACTCGGGCCTGGTCAAATCACAACTCCTGAGGTTTCGTCGCATATGTACCCGAGAACGGGACTTCATGGAAGCGACACGAATCCTCTTTAGAGCACTCAGGAACAGAGGATATAAAAGGTCCTTTTTGAGGAGGATTTTTAAATCCTACCTCACAATAGGAACCCGGGCGGAAGGTACCAGCGTGCCGCTTGTCCTGACATATTCCTCTGTCTCTGTGAAGCTCATCAGGGAGATAAGGTCCAATTTTATGCAAATATTGGGACAAACACCAAGATTCAGAGACCACAAAGTCATTGCAGCTTTCAGGAAAAGCAAAAACCTGCAAGACTATTTGGTCAGAGCCAAACTTACTTACCTCTACAGCAGGGAAAACCTAAACATCAGGGACAATATCTGGAACAAAAACAACACATTCAAAACAAATTTACCAAGGAAGTCTTCACTCATCACTCAAGTACGATGCACAGCAAAAATTGTGTTTACCTCATATCCTGTAAACAGGAACCCGAGGAAAAGAGCAGAGAGAATTTGGATTCAGAAACTAGGTACTGTTTTTCCCCAAGGCCTCAACGAGAGGTGAATACAGTCTTATTAGGGGGCATTGATGGCCTGTGCAAACAGGTTAGCACCTACCTCTGACTCTTAACCTAACCCTAAAACCTAACCCTAAATCCTAACCCTAAAACCTAACCATAACCCTAAATCCTTACCCTAACTCTAATCTCAATCCCTAACCCTAAAACCTAACCATAACCCCAATCTCCATCTTAACCCTAAAACCTAACCCTAATCTCTATCCCTAATCCTAACCCTAAAACCTAACCCTAATTCCTTACTACATTCTGCAACACCTTGACTGCCCAGGAACATATGCCCGGATTCTGTTTGTTTGGCTTTCAATACAATAATTCCGGGAATTCTCCACTCCAAACTCCTAAACCTCACTATATTCCCTCCCATCTCTCAATGGATCACCAGCTTCCTGACAGGCAGGAAACAACAGGTGAGACTGGGAGGTGTTACCTCCAGTATTCGGACTGTCAGCACTGGTGCTCCTCAGGGGTGTGTCCTTTCCCCACTGCTATGTCCCTTTATACGAATGACTGCATATCAAGTGACCCAACTGTCAAACTCCTGAAATTTGCAGATGACACCACGCTCATCGGACTAATCCAAGATGGTGACGAGTCTGCATATGAGCAGGAGGTGAAGCAGCTGGTGCTATGGTGCAGTCAGAACAACCTTGAGCTAAACACACTCAAAACTGTGGAGATGATAGTGGACTTTAGAAAACACCCTTCAACACTACTCCCCCTCACAATATCCAACATCCCTGTGTCATCTGTGGAGAACTTCGAGTTTCTGGGCACTACCATTTCCCAAGACCTGAAATGGGAATCAAACATAAACTCGATTCTGATAAAGGCCCAGCAGAGGATGTACTTTCTATGTCAATTAAGGAAGTACAGTCTGCCACAGGAGCTGTTGATACAGTTCTACACTGCAGTCATTGAATCTGTCCTGTGCTTATCTATCACCATCTGGTTCGGAGCAGCAACAAAACAGGACAGAAACAGACTGCAGAAAACCGTTAAAACAGCAGAAAAAATCATTGGTGCCCCCCTGCCCACTCTCCAGGACTTGTACCATACAAGAACCAGAAACCGGGCAGAAACCTAACCCTAACCCTAAATCATTAATGACCCTTCACACCCTAGACACAACATCTTTCAGCTCCTCCCTTCTGGCAGGCGCTACAGAACTTTGTTCACTAAAACTGCCAGACACAGGAACAGATTCTTTCCCCAAGCAATCACCCTCACTAACAACTGACCATAATTATATTCCCTGCTTCACATCTATGAGTACTGCACAGAACTATCAGGCATCACATTATCTGTATATGTTGCACACACTTTTGCTGCTATATATTGTACAAAGTTTTATAGTAAACTCTCTAATCATACCTGGCACACAATACTGTCATTTGCACTACCATGCACTCCCACACTTTATGTACATTACTGATCTGTATCCCTATTTATTACCCACACTGTCTATACTGCCTCACATTGTCTGTATTGTCTGTATTGTCTTGTATAGTCTGTTTTTGTCTTGTCATGTCTGTTTTGTCATGTATAGGTTTTTATTTATGTCTGTACTTTTGAGAGTAACAAACAGCTGGAACCAACACACTTGGCCAATAAACCTGATTCTGATTCTGATTCTAATCTTTATCGCTAACCCTAAATCCTAACCCTAAAACCTTACCCTAACCCTAAAACCTAACCCTAAACCTAATTTCTATCCCTAACCCTAATCTCTAGCCCTAACCCTAACCTTAACCCTAAAACCTAACCCTAACCCTAATTTCTATCCCTAACCCTAATCTCTATCCCTAAAACCTAACTCTAACCCTAATTTCTGTCCTAATCCTAACCCTAACCCTAAATCCTAACCCTAAAACCTTACCCTAACTTTAAAACCTAAACCTAACCCTAAAACCTAACCCTAACCTTAAATCCTAACCCTAACCCTAACCCCTATCCCTAACCATAACCATAAATCCTAACCCTAACCCTAAACCTAACCTAACCCTAACCCTAACCCTAACCCTAACCCTAACCCTAAATCCTAACCCCAACCCTAATCTCTTTCCCTAACCCCAAATCCTAACCCTAACCCCTATCCCTAACCATAACCATAAATCCTAACCCTAATTTCTGTCCTAACCCTAAACCTAACCCTAATTTCTATCCCTAACCCCTATCCCTAACCCTAAACCTAACCCTAACCCTAAACCTAAAGCTAACCTAATTTCTATCCCTAATCCTAACCTCTATCCCTAACCCTAAATCCTAACCCTAAACCTAACCCTAACCCTAATTTCTATCCCTAACCCTAAATCCTAACCCCAACCCTAATCTCTTTCCCTAACCCCAAATCCTAACCCTAAATCCTAACCCTAACCGCTAACCTTAACCCCAACCCTAAACCTAACTCTAACCGCTAACCTTAAACCTAACCCTAAACCCTAACCCTGACCCCGACCCCTAACCCTAGCAATAACCCTGAACCTAACCCTAACCCTAACCCCAACCCTCTAATCCTCTATCCCTAACCCTAAAACATAACCCTAACCATTGTCTCCCTTTACCCTAAAACCTAACCCTAACCATTGTCTCCCTTTACCCCTAGATGTGACTGTCGTTGCAGAGAAACAAGCTCAGGGCTCCCACTGATTTAGCCTTATGGTGAGTTGTATTTTTTATGCACTTTATATTGTTTTTTGTGGTGTATCTTATGTTGAAGGCATGTTTAACCTTTACCATTACGACCAGCGAGTGTGGGGCTGAGAGGCCATTACTCATGTTATGATGTTGGCGCAATGTTTCGGAGACGCTGCTAATAAAAAAAAAAACTCAACATCTTTAGCTCTGCTACCTCCAGCTCCACCTCCTGTCTTTTACTCAATGCCACTGTCTCTAAACCATACAACATGTCAGGTCTCACCACAGTCCTATAAACTTTCCCTTTCACTCTCACAGATACTCTTCTATCACAAATCACTCCAGCTATCACTCTTCTCCACCCACTCCACCCTGCCTGCACTCTTTTCTTCAATTCTCTAATACACTCCCCATTACTTTGCACTCTTGCCCCCAAGTACCTGAACTCCTCCACTTTCTCCACCTCTTCTCCTTGCAGTTGCACCACTCCATTGCCCTCCCTCTCATTCACACACATGTACTCTGTCTTACTCCTGCTGACTTTCATTCCCCTTTTCTCCAGTGCATACCTTCACCTCTCCAGTCTCTTCTCCACCTGCTCCTTACTCTCACCACAAATCACAATATCATCCGCACACATTGTAGTCCACAAAGACTCCTGTCTGATCTCGTCCTTCAACCTGTCAATCACCACTGCAAACAGGAAAGGGCTCAGAGCCGATCCTTGATGCAGTTAAACCTCCACCTTGAACCAGTCTGTCGTTCCTACTGCACACTTCAGTGCTGTCACACTGTCCTCATACATGTCCTGCACCACCCTCACATACTTCTGACATACCAGACGTCCTCATACAATACCACAACTCCTCTCTCCACCTTGTCGTACACTTTCTCTAAACCCACAAACACACAATGCAACTCCTTCTGACCTTCTCTATAGTTCATCAACATTCTCAAAGCAATTAATTTGGCCCTGTGTGCATAGGAGTGGGAAGACCTGAGGAGAGCAGCCCGGGTCTTTTTCCAGGCACAGCGGCAGCGCCTGACCAAGGCACCTGCTGATGGTACTGAGGCCTCAACTTCTTGGGAGAAAAAAATTTGAGTGTGGTAACCATAAGCGGCCTGGAAAGGGGAGAGGCCGGTGGCTGAGGATGGCAGAGTATTATGGGCATATTCAGCCCATATCAACTGAGTGCAAAGTGCCAAGTGCAAAGGATGCAAAGGGCCGCTTCCAGGTCTTGGTTTAGCCTTTCTGCTTGCCCGTTGGTCAAAACCTGGAAGATAAGCTGACCGAGATACCCAGGAGGCGGCAGAATTCTCTCCAAAAATTGGCAGTAAACTGTGGGCCCCGATCCGAGACTATATGACGTATTTATTTAGTCATATCTTTCATCAGTAGATTTGTTTAGGTAAAGGAGCAGATCTGGAGGGATCATGAATATTGAGTGTTTGGTAAACTGGGATATTTGTATGCTTGTATGCAGGATCCATCTGCACATTTTTCGCAGACAAGATAAAGCCCAAAAAAGATGTGCTGGACACATGAAACTCACATTTCTCAGATTTCACATACAAGGGACTCTGTAGTAGACAGGTGAGCACAGCACGTACATGGCAGCGGTGTTCGTCCAGGGAGTGGGAGTAGATTAAAATGTCGTCCAGATAGAAGAACACAAAATTATGGCAAATGTCCTGATGGACGTCGTTGACCAGGGCCTGGAGGACTGCTGGGGCATTAGTGAGGCCAAACAGCATGACTAAGTACTCATAGTGGCCTGCTGGGGTGTTAAAGGCTGTCTTACATTCGTCCCCCTCCCGGATGCGTATGAGGTGGTAAGCGTTGCGGAAGTCTAGCTTGGTAAAGAGAGTAGCCCCCTGGAGGAGTTTAAAGGCTGAAGACATCAAGGGCAAGGGGTACTGATTCTTAATGGTGATGGAGTTAAGTCCACGCACTTGTCCTTCTTTTCTACAAAAAGAAACATGCCCCAGCCAGGGAGGAGGAAGGGCGGATGATACCAGATGCCAGGGACTCCCGGATGTAATCAGTCATAGCCTCTCTTTCAGGACTGGTCAGGTGGTAAAAGCGACCTCGGGAAGGCGTCGTTCCCGGCAATAGGTCAATAGAGCAGTCATACGGACGGTGGGGAGGTAGTGATAGGGCCCTGGCATTACTGAAGATGGTGCCCAAATCATGGTACTCCGCAGGAACAGAACTGAGATTGGAGGAGGTTCCATCCCAGAATGAGTTGGGATCCGAGGGATTGAGGTGAGACAGCTGGCTTGACACAAGGGTTATGCCTCTGCAACCACAGGAAACCAAACATGGCAGGTGCTTGCAGTGATGGAATGATGAGGAATGATAACCATTTAAGATCTTGTTTACCGGTGGAGACGAGGAGGGGCTTGGTGCGGTGGGTAACCCGATAGAGAATGTGGCCATCGAAGGCACAGACCAGGAGTGGTGCAGGCAGTGATTCGGGCTTAAAGCTTAGTTGGCAAGCAAGTTCCACATCCAAAAATTAAGCGTCTGTCCCGGAGTCAACAAACACCACTAATTCATGGATTGGTGATGTATTGAAGCAAGGTGGGTCGGAATATGGACCAGGCTGCCAGGGTCTAAGGCAACCCCCCTTTAGAGCAAAACTCCCTCATCCGCTGGTTGATTCGGGTGGCCAGGCTGATCAGGGCATCCAGGCCCTCTGGAAGATCTTGGGCCACAAGCTCATTCTTGATCTCAGCGTTAAGTCCCCTGTGGAGCAGTGGAGGTTTCTGAAACAGAGGCCTGAGCAACAAAGGCTTGGTTGCACTGAAGGGCCAATTCACAAAATGCATTTGCCAGTTCCTGTATATGTTGGTGATGGGAGGTGGTGATCTGCACCAGAAAGAAGAGTTGAGTTTGGAGATCGTCCGCTGGGTCCATGTCTGGCCAGATCGTACTGTCAGGGTGCGGGTAGTTGGACCCAAGTGCAGGATGCCAGCAAGGTATATATTTAAAGCCTTTAATAACAAAAACAAATTCAGGCAAAACACAAAATCCTAGCAGAACAGAAAGCAAAAAAACAAAGTTTGCGAAAACATATTACCACAGGCTGAATAGTCCATGTATGACTAAAACACAAAACCAAAGTGTCCAAAAACTTATGACCTCAGCTTGAATAGTCCACATGAGAAAAACACAAAAACCAAAGTGTCCATAAAAAAATAAAAACGTATGCGCCAATCTGAGAACAAACTGGAGGATCCAAAACCGAGACCAAAGTATCCGGAAAGCAAAAACGAGGGGCAGAAAAGTCTCAAAATGACCAGGAAGCCGGCAAGACGATCTGGCAGAGAACGCGAGGAATCCACATTTATGCAACGGGAAGATGGCAGCCAGGGCGGTTGCAAGTTCACGCTACCCCGGAAGCGGGAGCAGCGGAAGTGGCTGACAACGTCTTTCTCCTTATGCTTTCCTGCCCTTCCTTATTCCACCAGCATGTCTCTTTGTCTTCCTTTCTATTTCCAGATGTCACACCAAGTGCCTTTCTAGCTGTCTCCCTTATCACTTCTGCAGTAGTTGCTCAATCATCCAGCACCTCTTCACCACCACCAGCTCCTGTCTGACCTCTTCCCTGAATCTCACACTACAGTCTTCCTCCTTCAGTTTCCACCATCTTATTCTTCTTTCAGTCTTCACTCTCCCCCTCTTCTTCTTCACCTTCAAAACCATCCTACAGATCACCATCCGATGCTTCATTTAACTCATTCCAGAATTTTTCCTTCTCCTTTATCTCACAACCCACTTGTGGAGCATAAGCACTGATGACATTAATCATCACCCCTTCAACTTCGAGCTTTACGTTCCTCACTCTATCAGAAACTCTCTTCATCTCCACTACACTCTTACTGTACTCTTCCTTTAGTATCACCCCTACACCATTTCTCTTTCCATCCACACAATGATAGAACCATTTAAACCCACCTCCAATGTTCCTGCTCTTACTCGCTTTCCACTTGTTCTCCTGAACACACAACATATCCACCTTTCTCCTCTCCATCATATCAGCTCCCTCTCTCCCTTTACCAGTCATAGTACCAACATTTAAAGTACCAACCCGAACCTCCACTCTCCTCCACTTCTCCTTTTCCTGCTGTCTCTATAGACGTCTTCCTTCTCTCCTTCTCCTCCTCCAGACAACAGTAGCCCAATTTCCACCGGTACCCTGTTGGTTAACGGAACCTGTGGCGGTCGTTGGTAACCCGGGCCTTGACCGATCCACTATGAAATTCTGCTTCTGGGTCGGTGGCCATCTTGCTGTTTTTTTCCTGCAACACCCAGTATTTAAGGACACCCAAGACTTTTACCTCTGCCAGATTATCTCACCAGCTTTTCACATCCCTGGGATATTTCTGGCCACTCTGCCCTGTTCCTGATCCTGTTCCTGACCTCTGTTCTGCCTCTGCACTATTATGGACTCTGGCCTGTTTTTGGTTTGTTTGATCTGCCTATGTTGCTCTGTTTGCTGGCTCTTGGATATTTAAACTATTTTTAGATTTTCTACTGTTATGGATTTGGTTTTGTCTCTGCCTGCATTGCCTAATTTGACTGTGTTCTGACCCTGGACTGTTTATTGGACTGTGTATTTGCTTTTTCCCCACATTTTGTACTTTGATTATTCTGCTCACTCCCTCCATTAAAGACTGCTTTCTCCATACCCCTGTTGCATCCTGCATTTGGTCCTTCCAGTCATCGTCGTTTCTCAAAAAATCACACTTTCAGATTTTCGAGGTGAACAATAACTAAATGGCTCTTGACCTTTAACTGGTATGATTTATGCACAATGCTTCTGTTACATGATTTGCTTTTTGGAAAACTGCATAAAGGTGTTCTTATGAAAGTGGATGGTATGTTAAGAATGTAACAGCACATGCATGTTTAATCTGCTGCTTATAGGTAAATATTATAATCCAGCTATTATCTCACTCTTATCAGTTTACTGTATGTTTTTGTGAAATGATGTAAAAACCACACACATTTAAATTTAACTTACGTTATTTAAAAAAACAGAATTTCACAAAGGGTATTATAATTTATTATAATTATATTGAGTCATCAGTCATGAATAACATTTACATTTAGAAAGCAAATAAATCTTTACTTTAAAATGGCACTTGATTTGTGTACTTTTTTTTTTTTGTTTTAATTGTATAGTACTTTTAACACTAGACATTGTCCCGAAGCAGCTTTACATAGAAAAAAGTGTGTGAGCAGTAGTCTGTAATAAGTTTGTGTGTGTGTGTGTGTAAAGGCATTACATATATTGAATTTTTAGTTACACCACACCATGTACACCTATCTGTAAATATGAACTATATCTGTGATGAGAGTAAGGTGATAGAGGAGAAGAGGGAATGCATGTTGGGTGGATGGGTGGGGGTGTTTGTATGGTGGGGTATACAGATGTGGCCTGAATGTTAGAGAGTTCCACTCTCCACTGTAAAATCCACTTTCATCTTCTGTTTCTCCATCACTGTCTCAAGCTCTGTTGCCTTTTTGACATCCTTAGAACAAAAACATATAATTTATTAGTTTATAATTTATAAATACCATTTGTGTGTGTGTGTGTGTGTGTGTGTGTGTGTGTGTGTGTGTATATCTACCTCCAACAGAGCTTTCTGGACAGCAACTTGGCTGTACACTCTCGCTCCTTCATCAGGAATGACAGCACGAAGCTCCTCTTTATTCAGAGAAAAGAGCTGAGCTCCTGTTAAGACGCCAAGACACTGCACAGTTCTACACACACACACACACACACACACACACACACACACACACACAAACAGATAACAGCTAGCTTATTATTAAGTCTGAAACAATGTAAACAAATAAAAGAGGCAAAGATTCACACAGGTCACTAGTGAAATGAAAGGGAATTAGACTAACACAGTAAGGTGTCCAAACACACATTATTCATCATTGGACAGTTAAGCATATTTTGGACCCAGGCCAAATACTCTTTTGTCATGACTGAACTAGGTTAATTGTTTTACACAGTAATCGTTCAGTAATCTTACCTTTCAATGTTGACCAGTCACAAGACTTTTTACAGGTCAACTCCATTCACCTAATCATGTGCCTACACTAATAACTAATCATTCTAATAAGTTAATAATTTAGTTCAGTGAAATTTTATTTTTATACTGATTTTAACTATGGCTTCACTGGCTTGTTCATCAGGAACAAACTTACATTTATAAAGAACATCTTATTCATTTTGATCACCACATTATCTGTGTAAAGCTGCTCTGAGACAATGTTCATTGTTAAAAGCGCAAAACAAATACAAATTAACTGAATTGAATATGGACACAGTCCCAAAAGCAGGTTTAGAGAAATAAATAAATAATTATATATATATATATATATATATATATATATATATATATATATATATATATATATATATATATATAAATATAAAAATGAATAATTTATTCCTTGTGATGATTAGGGAAAGCACCCTGAGATGGTATGAGGAAGAAAACCGAAGTGTTGAGGTTGAGGTCATTGTTGAGTTTATCAACTGTTCAATAATGGAAACTCAACTGTAAAACTGTTAATGGCAGCTACAGTCCGAAACCTTTTCGCAGACTGTTTACATTTAATAAAGTCCATCTTTTGTTTACATTTACTAAATCCATCTTTAAGGTTATGTAATATAAAATGACTGTTTGTTGCACTTTTTTAAACTCACGGTTCATTAAAGCATTTCCCACGTAGCCAGGCCTCGACCTCAGCAGGAGGTGAGTGATAGTCCAGAGGAAGTGAGGTATCTGCAGACCGAGGGATGACCAATGGACGAGACAATGCTGTTTTGCCACTGGTCAGCCTCTGCAGGAGTTCATCATTAACTTGCATCACTAAGAGCACCAGAGAGACCAGGATAATTAGTGCAATGTTTGTTTGTGTTTAAATTAAAGTGTGTATTATGTGGGTACCTTTCTCTGTGTCCTCAGGAAAATGTTGAGGTGGCAGGGCAATGCTGCGAGGTCGTGAGGTGTTGAGGTCTGAGGTCATGCGAAGGGAAGTGGGCAGAGGCAAAGTGCTTGTCTTCTGCATTGGAGGTGGTGCTGGAGCCTGTTATAAAGACACAAAAAAAAAAACAGAAATAGAAAGAAAGAGATAGAACCCCAGTGTCAGGTTTATGTTGATAATGTAGACACAATTATGAAGTTCAAATTTAATAGTTAGATAAATAATCAGACAATTAACTAGAGATCTTTCTGCATTGTTAAAGTGTTGACAACTATATAGCTCATATTCTGTAAACATTTAGAACTTGACAATGAAGGATGAATGATGCTGAGAGCATTTGGCCTGGGGTATGTAGATGTTTCCTGGTTCTCTACAAGTGTGAACAAGTGTGTCTGTGTGTATGTGTGTGTGTGTGTGTGTAAAATATATATATATATATATATATATATATATTATATACCTTGGGTGGTTTGTTGGGCCCCAGACTCTCTATGTGAGAAACAGGCTCCAAAATGTTAAAGGGAACAAAACCAACTTCATTAAACCTGTTACGACACTTCCACCATCGTTTAGATGATTCAATCACCTGAGAGAGGGAGACAGATAACAAGGGTGAGACAGTTCTAGTTAGTTAAGAATGGATAAAAGGGAAGAACGGGTATTCAGATAGGCCAGTGGATTGACAATGTGATGAGGGAATAGGTAGTCATAGCTAGCTAGATAAATAGACAGACAAACAAACAGAAGGTGGATTTGCAGTCAGATAGATACAGACAGGACAGGACAGTTATCATTCAAACATGACTACATTGATAGGTGGATGGGTAGACAGACTGCTATTGTCAGGGGTCCACCTGCCACGCCCCCTTTGGTGGCTCTCTATGCCTCCACTCTCTCTGAAGCTCCAGGTTTAACGAGGCACACCTGAAGCTCATCACTCCACTCCTACATAAACCCCTCACTCACATTCACTCCCCGTTCGTTATTGTTTATGTTTGACTTTCCGTACTACATGTTTTGGCGGTCCGGTTTTCATGCAGGACTTCTCTCATCCGTTTCATCCGGACTCCAGAATCCCGTACCGGCTGCGCTTCCCCTCCCTGTGCATCTCGGGTCAGCTACGCTTATCCCAATGCGCTACTCGGACTATCTCTCTCAACCGTAGGACTGCCGTGTGCTTGTGCTTGTGTGTATGCGCGTCTGTGTGTGTGTGTGTATGCTCGTGTCTCTCTCTCTCCCTCACACGTGCATTAAAGCCCAAGCGAGCTGTACTCCGGCTTCCGCCTTCTGTTTCGCTCGCACCCTGACAGCTATGGACCAACATATACTGTATATAAAATATTCTTAATGAAGTGTTTTTTTTAAGTTAACAGTTTTGTACTTTTTAAAAGTAATTGTATTTTTTCATTATTTGTGTGTGTTTAACAGACCTCTAGTGTCTCTCCCTGCAAAACTGAGAGTTCGCTGCTGTTCCGAGCCACAAAGTCATAGCTGCAGCTGTACAATCTCTCCTTCATTGGCCCACCATCACTGTGAGGAAACAGAAAAAATGACTCAGCTGACTCTACAACCACACAGAACTACATAACCACACCAATAATAGCACGAGCACAATAGATAAGCTAGAGCTACACACAAGAATACAGAACTACACTAATGACTAAAGAGCTTCACAGAGAATTACACAATCACACAGAATGTAAATAGCTACAGTAAGAGGGATAAAAACTGATGCTTGTTAACTATTTTGACAAAAAGAAAATACATACATTTTCTAGGAGCAAATGCAGCTAGAAGTAAGGAATCTGATTATCTAAACTCTAAATGGTCTATTTGTTTCATCATGGGCAGCAGTAAATGTGATTGTGAATGTAAATATATTGTGATTATTGGCTCTAACTCTACATGAGCACATCGGCCCTGTTTTAATCAGTCTACACTGCTCACAAATAAATCTCACACTGATTATAAAATAATACTACTGACATATAAACCACTGAATGGTCTCAGATCACACCACAGTTTTCAAGAGAACTTTTGTTCAGTTATAATTCAACACACAGATCTGGAGAGATCATGGATATCGAGTGTTTGGTGAACTGGGATATTTGGATGCTGTCATCTCCTCACTTTCACATGTTCACTCAGGTTTGTTGATGGTGGTGTGGTTGGTCGTCTCTTATCCCAGAGATCCTCATGTCTGCATTTCCTTTTGCTTCTCCCTTTTAGTTCTGCTGCTACAGTGAGTCTTACCAGAGTCCAAACTGCACAGTGACATTAACTTTCATACAACAATAAGGAGACTTAATAATCCTTATTTCTCTCTCACTCTTCCTGACAAGATAAACATGCTCCTGAGGTTCCAGTGATCAGTGATCCACCAATCCTGTCTGTTCCACATCAACAGCCTAAAAATCCATGAAGTTACTGAGCAAAATTTGAGGATGAATTTTGACTGTAATTGATATTAACAGACTGTTACAATGGCTCAGGGCTACAGTTATGCATCACTGAACAGTACACATCCACTATGATAAAGCATGGACAAAGCATGGACAAAGAATGGACATTTGGTGGCACCCAGATTGGGATAAGGTTCCCTCTTGAGTCTGGTTCCTCTCAAGGTTTCTTCCTTCTGCATCTCAGGGACTTTTTCCTTCACCACAGTCTCTACCGACTTGTTCGTCATGGACAAAATTACACTTATAAAGAACCTCTTTATTTTTTATCACCACATTATCTGTGTTAAGCTGCTCTGAGACAATGTTCATTAATAAAAGCGCAATACAAATAAACATGAATTGAATTGAACTAAACAGCTTTGCTGTGTCTTTAATCATTGAGGTTCATTATACTCACACTTCTGTGTTCTCTACTGGATTCAGAGGAACTGGGGGCTGGACAGAACTCCTTAACTGCAAACAAGGAAAAATAGAAGCTGTTATACATACTTTTAGAATTCATTGTTAAATTGAAGCATTTTACACACAAACACAAAAATGCATGCGCACACGCTTACACGCTCACACACACACACACTGTGAGTGATCACCCTTTTAGAGTACTTTACAATGGAACAACAGCTGCCGGTGTTCTGCACCAATCTCTTGAAAAAGAACCTTTAAAGATTGTGATTGTTTGTTTAGCACTGTCTGTGAGGTCAGCTTCCCCATCACTTGGTTAAATAATTGTTTGTCTATATATCCTTCTTTCAGAATGAAAGGTAAGTACACTTCAAGGCTCTTCTCTGTTCTGGCACCATGGTGGTGGAATGAACTTCCCCTAGATGTCCGTCCGTACAGAGTCCCTGACTATCTTCAGCGACGATTGAAGACCTACCTCTTCCTGAAACACTTAAATTACCACTTTCAAAGTTTGCTTTGTAGAATTCAATAGTTATATTTATATTAAGTTTGTAATCTGGCATACCAGTGTAGATTTATTCATTACTAGAGACTCAAAGGACTTTTGTACGTCGCTCTGGATAAGGGCGTCTGCTAAATGCGGCAAATGTAAATGTATATTAAAGTGGAGCATCAACTCATTAATTATATATGTGTTTTTCCTTAATTGCCCAATCAAATCTCACCATTGTGTTCCTTGTCCGTCATTACTTTCCATTGCTTCCACCTGTGCCTCATTAGCATCAGTGTGTTAAAATTGATCCTTTTTGTCTATTCCTTGCTTGGTCTTTGTTTTGTCTCACCATCTCTGTAGGACATTCATGATCCTGAGTTGTGTTTTTATAAAAATCAAATAGCAGTAAAATAAAGATGCACTTGTGAACAGCTGTGAGCACTATAAGGTTTAATGCATGACTGTAATGATTACCGCTAGCTTTGCCTGCTCTTCATCTTTGTTGTGTTCTACTTGGATGGGATCAATCCAGCCCTCAAGCTCTGCCCCAGGTGGTTTCCAACCATTCAGAAACACAGGAGTGTATGAAGAAACACCTAATGCTAACCTGAGACACACAAATACACAATGTGTGGTTAGTAACTGTATATGTTTGTAAATGTACACTATCTGGTCAACAGTAAAGTTGGTATAGTATTTGAATTTGTTGCTTTTAAACTTTGTTTTTTTTCTGTGAGGGTTGAAGTAGATACATTTAAGTGTCCTACAAAAAAAGTCAAACTTGAACACCTTTGGCATGACCTGCAACCCAGACGTCCTCACCTAACATCAGTGTCTGATCACACTAAAGCTCTTTGACCTGAATAACCACTAATCCTCACAGCCACAATCTACTGGAAAGCCTGGAATGGAATGTTCAACACGTACATACTGCTGTAACAGGTCAGGTGTCCACATACTTTAGGTCACATTGCACATTAGCATGAGAGAGAGACAGAGAGAGAGAGAGAGAGAATGTGTGTGTGTGTGTGTGTGTGTGTGTGTGTGTGTGTGTGTGTGTGTGTGTGTGTACCCTGATTGTGTCCAGTAGCTCCCCAGTGAGCTCCAGAGTGCATGTTCTTGCAGTGTTAGGTTTTCTTTGAGCAGTGTGATTGCCCCCACTGTTAATGCTGGACTTCTCACTGATGCTGCTAATGCAGGGCTTCCTGTAGTCCTCACAATCTGTACAAATAGAAAACAAGGTACATAATGTAGTACACAAGTCTCCAGGGTGACAGGGCAGAATGGCAGTTATTTTTAGGAACTATTAAGGAACGTGGGCTCACAGCTTCTATAACCTGTTTACTACTCATGCTAATCCCTCCAGACTAGGAAAAGATTGTAATTGTCCTACTGCAGTATAAATGTGTGCTTAATATAATTACCATGATGTATGATCGTATTGGGTACAAGTACATTTAAGAGGTGCTATTATTTTGGCTCAACAGCCAAAGAGCTACACAGTTAGAGGCTATCTGAATAGTAGAGGGTCCTAGCAAGACAATGCCTTCAACACCGCATCCTGAAACATGTTGTCTATATCTGATGCAGAGAAGCTCGTCCATGCGTTCATGACCTCCAGATTGGACTATTGTAATGCATTACTAGGTGGATGTCCTGCATAATTAATAAACAAGCTACAGTTTGTCCAGAATGCAGCAGCCAAAGTTCTTACAAGGTCGAGAAAATATCACCATATAACCCCAATCTTCTCCTCCCTACACTGGCTTCCTGTTAAGTTTCAAAAACCACTACAAACTACTGCTACTTACCTACAAAACACTAAATGGTTTATCTCCATGTATCTCTCCAGTCTTCTAACACGCTACAATCTGTCACGCTCCTTTTATGAGTTGCTTAGTAGTTCCCGGTTCAATAATCTCAAATTGTATAAGACTGTATACAAAATACCCCAATATACCGATATACCCCATGTCCCTCCTCTGCACAAGTCACAAGTTTACTCAATGCCACTGTCTCTAAACCATACAACATATCAGGTCTCACCACAGTCCTATAAACTTTCCCTTTTACTCTCACAGATACTCTTCTATCACAAATTACTCCTGCTATCACTCTTCTCCACCCACTCCACCCTGCCTGCACTCTTTTCTTCAATTCTCTAACACACTCCCCATTACTTTGCACTGTTGACCCCAGGTACCTGGACTCCTCCACCTTCTCCACCTCTTCTCCCTGCAACTGCACCCCTCCACTGCCCTCCCTCTCATTCACACACATCTACTCTGTCTTACTCCTACTGACTTTCATTCCCCTTCTCTCCAGCGTGTACCTCCACCTCTCCAGACTCTTCTCAACCTGCTCTCTACTCTCACCACAAATCACAATATCATCCGCAAACATCATAGTCCACGGAGACTCCTGTCTGACCTCATCCTTCAACCTGTCCATCACCACTGCAAACAGAAAAGGGCTCAGAGCTGACTTCCTCATACAATACCACAACTCCTCTCTTCACCCTGTCGTACGCTTTCTCTAAATCCACAAACACACAATGCAACTCCTTCTGACCTTCTCTATACTTCTCCATCAACATTCTCAAAGCAAATAATGTGTCTGTGGTGCTCTTACTCAGCATGAAACCATACTGTTGCTGACAGATGGTCACCTCTTCTCTCGGCCTGGCTTCCACTACTCTTCCCCATAACTTCATGGTGTGACTGATCAACTTTATTCCCCTGTATTTACTGCAGGTCTGCACATCTCCCTTATTCTTAAAGATCGGTACCAGCACACTCCTCCTCCATTCCTCTGGCATCTTCTCACCTTCCAAAATCCTGTTAAACAATCTGGTTAAAAACTCCACTGAATCTATCCTAAACATCTCCATGCTTCTACCGGTATGTCATCTGGTCCAACCGACTTTCCACTCTTCATCCTCTTAATCACTGCTCTCACTTCCTCCTTACTAATCCTTTAAACTTCCTGCTTCACCATCTCCACATCATCCAACCTTCTCTCTCTCTCTCATTTTCCTCATTCATCAGCTGCTCAAAATACTCCCTACATCTTCTCAATACACTCTCCTCAGTAATCAACACATTTAAATTTCCATCCTTTATTGCTCTAACTTGTCGCACATCCTTCCCAACTCGGTTCCTCTGCTTGGCCAAACGGTATAATACACTTTTCTCCTTCCTTAGTGTCCAACTTCTCATTCAACTTGGCTTTCGCCACATCCCTCTTCACCTGCTGCCGCATCTCCTTTAATCCTGCCTACTTTTCTCATCACTCTGCCAATCCCAATTCTGGTTCTCCAACCCATTTCTCCTAATGCTCTCTTGCACTTCCTCATTCCACCACCATGTCTCTTTGTCTTCCTTTCTCTTTCAAGATGTCACAACAAGTACGTTTCTAGGGTTAGGGTTAGGGTTAGGGTTAGGGTCATTCCTGCAGTAGTTGCTCAATCATCCAGCACCTCTTCACCACCACGAGCTCATGTCTGACCTCTTCCCCTTAATCTCACACTACAGTCTTCCTCCTTCGGTTTCCACCATCTTATTCTTCGTTCAGTCCTCACTCTCCTCCTCTTCTTCTTCACCTACAAAACCATCCTACAGACCACCATCTGATGCTGTCTAGCTACACTGTCCCCTGCCAACACCTTACAGTCTCCAATCTCCTTCAGGTTACATCTCCTACATAGAACATATTCCACCTGTGTGCACCTTCCTCCACTCTTATAAGTCACCCTTTGATCTTCCTCTTCTTAAAATAAGTGTTCACCACTGCCATTTCCATCCTTTTAGCAAAATCTACCACCATCTGCCCTTCCACATTCCTCTCCTTAAAGCCACACCTACCATCACCTCCTCATTACCTCTGTTCCCTTCAACTACATGCACATTTAAATATTTATTCATATTTGATTCAAGAGTTATATTTATATTAAGTTTGTAATCATGTGTACCAGTGTAGATTTATTCATTGCTAGAGACTCTTTTGTATGTCGCTCTGGATAAGGGCATCTGCTAAATGCTGCAAATGTAAATGTAAATCTGCCCCAATCACCAATCTTTCATTCCTAGGTTCACCTTCTACCACTTTATCTAACTTACTCCAGAATTTTTCCTTCTCTCCATGGAGCATAAGCACTGATGACATTTATCATCACCTCTTCAACTTCCAGCTTCATGTTCATCACTCTATCAGAAACTCTCTTCACCTCCACTACACTCTTACTGTACTCTTTCTTCAGAATCACCCCTACACCATTTCTCTTTCCATCCACACCATGATAGAACAGTTTAAACACCTCCAATGTTCCTGCTCTTACTCCCTTTCCACTTGGTCTCCTAAACACAACATCTCTACCTTTCTCCTCTCCATCATATCAGCTCCCTCTCTCCCTTTACCAGTCATAGTACCAACATTTAAAGTACCAACCAGAACCTCCACTCTCCTCCACTTCTCCTTTCCATGCTGTCTCTGTAGACGTCTTCCTCTTCTCCTTCTCCTCCTCCAGCCAACAGTAGCCCAATTTTCACTGGTACCCTGTTGTTAACGATACCTGTGGTGGTCGTTGGTAACCTGGGCCTCGACCGATCCGCTATGAAATTCTGATTCGTGATCCGCATATTTGATTCTGCACATGTTTTACGCTGGATGTCCTTCATAACACAAACTTCCACATTTATCCGGGCTTGAGACCGAAGAGTGACCTGGATTGTGCAACACTAATGGCTGGGTTCTTGATATCACCTTAATTCTAAACCAAACTAAAAGAGGCCATATGTCAAAGTGTGATGATAAAAGCACACAGGTGTGTATACTGTATGTACATACAGGTGGCCTAATAAAGTTTATATTCTTAATAATCACACACCCACAAAATATTTTAAATCTCATATGTCAAAATGCTTTTTGTTACATTTCATAATAACACAATGCAGTAGACATGGTATCAATTGCATGAGTGTGTACACAGTGAGAAACACACACACACACACACACACACACACACACACACACACACACACGCACACACACTTACCATGTCCAGAGGTTTGAAGATGTGGTGTAAAAGTTCATCTGAAGTGGGGTTAGCAATGGCCAAGTTTAACCTCGCCTGAAATTCAAAAACATGTCCATTAATATCTCCATTTTACATCACTTAGTGTTAGCAATGATAAGTGTGTGTGTGTGTGTGTGTGTGTGTGTGTGTGTGTGTGTGTGTGTTTGTTTGTTTGTTTGTTTTTACCAGAAGACAGAAACTGTATTTGAATTTCTGGAAGATCTGGAGGAACTCAACTTCAGGAGGAGTTTTAGCTTTAGCACTGAGCAGGTCATCTACAAAAAACACACAATCATTTAACTAGTTAGTCAATATGTCAAGATAAATGATGAACCTTTCTCTCCCTGTGTTTCAACTAACCCTCCTTCTTCCTACTCTTTTTCTTCTTGTTTCTCTGTTCCAGGATGTTCTGAGCTTCAGCTGCCTGCTGCAGTTTTGCCATAAACATCTCAATCTCCTCAAAACAATGATTTAACATGTCCTAGAGACAGGCCAGAAAAAAAGACCAGATTAAAACAGAGTTATTAGTCATGCTGAGTTATAAGTAGATTAATATGTGAGCTAAAGGTGTGAAAAACACATGCGTACACAGACACACACACACACACACACACACACACACACACACACACACACACACACAGAAACTCACCACCTCCTGCTGTGCTTTCAGAAGTGCCTTATCAGGCTGACCATTTAGCACTCCATTAGCTAGAGAGAGCGAGAGAGAGAGAGAGAGAGAGAGAGAGAGAGAGAGAGAGAGGTAAACTAAAAGTAGATTAATGTGAAATAAAAATAAAACAATAAAGGAATACAATGTTTCCCCCAGGATGAGACAGGTTGCTTCCTAAAACATGCGGTATTAAATATGTCCTGTGATTATAAGGACATTTGCATAATTTAAAAACAGATATTCCAATATTCATAGTTCAGTGAAATATGGTGAAACTTTGGGATGTTTATCCAGTGTGATCATTATAACTGAAACATTGTGTTTTCTAAATACACATCTTCTCTTAAGATCATCTGTGGACATATATACCATATTTAGATTATATATGTATTAATTACTATGGATAGTATCAGTTGTATTTAAATGATGTAGTTGAGTTAAAGTAGAGAAATACTCATTACAATATTACTACAGTAAAACTAAAAGTGCTCGCTTTAAATTATGAAAAATATATGATTTATTATGGCTATAATGTTTCTATTATCATTTTTTATCACAAGATTCTTCACTTAATCACCTCAGTTTATGTGAAAAGACTTGAAAGTGACTCTCAGCACACTGATCTATTAATAGAATGATATTAAAGACTCAAACACTGATTGATTTCTATTATAATTATCATAAACACAAAACCTTATTTTCTACTACTTTAATAAAACGTGTAAATGAGGTCACGTGTGTGGTGGTGAGTTTGAGTCTGGAGTTTCTTCATTATTTATTCCTCTCTAAATGTTCTGCTTGATGTTGAACTGATGCTGAACTGTATGTTGGTGATCAGTAGATTTACCAAGCGCCGATCAGAACACGTGTAAAACAGAGTGTGCGCTCGACCCTGATTGGTGACTCGCTGCGTGTTTCATTAAAGTTTTTATCCTCATTAATAAAAACGAGCGACTGATTTCACTAAATGTAGCTGAGTAAAAGATATTTTACTTCACTACATTTGAAGGTCATAGTTAAAGTCTCCCCAAATGAAAATACTTCAGTAAAGTACAGACGTGAAAAAGTTACTAAAGTACAGTAACAAATTAAATGTACTTATTTTCTGTCCACCACTTGATAGTACTCAATATAGACTGTATATAATCTGGATTTTGGCAGATGTACAGGACCAAATGTACTCTTCTGTTACTACAGTTTTAATTAGAAGTGTTTTTTAAAACAGGCATTGTTCAACCAGAACTCACATTCTGCACAGTGCATCTGAAAATATCACAGCGCACAAAATGGATTTAATTCATTAATTTCATAAAAATTCTACAAATACCCCATAATACACCAGGAACAGATGGAGTTTCACCAGCCTGTCTAAGAACATGTGCAGACAAGCTGGTGTCCATATTTTCACAACCTTTAACAGATCACTGGAACTTTGATGTGCCTGCCTGCTTTAAATGTTCCATCATCCCCATACCAAAGAAACCAAAACTCACTGGACTTAATGACTACAGACACATTGCTCTAACATCTGGGTTAGGGTTCTGTGGTCATGAAGTAATTTGAGAGACTGGTGTTGGCTTAAATGAAGGACATCACTGGACCTCTTGCAGTTTGCGTATTGAGCAAACAGGTCCGTGGATGATGCACTTCCCGTGTTCACTATCAGCACTGGTGCCCCCCCAGGGATGTGTTCTCTTCCCACTGCTCTTCTCCCTGTACACCAACCACTGCACCTCTACAGAACGTCTGTCAAGCTCCTGAAGTATGCAGGTGACACTATTGTCATCAGCCTTATAGTAGATGACGGCGATGAGTCTGCATGCAGAAGCAAGGTTTTGCAGCTGGCTGCCTGTTGCAGTCATAAGAGCCTGGAGCTTAACACACTGGACATGGAGATGAGAACAGTGGAGATGATTGTGGATTTCAGGAGAAACCCCCCTGCACTTCCCCCATTTTCATTATAAACAGCATGGTGGCAACAGTGGAGTCATTCAGGTTCCTGGGCACCACCATCTCTTGGGTGGTACTAAAGTGGTACAATTACATCAACTCTATTGTTAAAAAGCTCCAACAGAGGATGTTCTTCCTGCACAAGCTGAAGAAGTTCAACCTGCCACAAGAACTGCTCAAACAGTTCTTTTGTAGCTCAGCTACAAAATCAGACAGTAGACTACAGAGGACGGTTCAAATTTCTTAAAGGGTTATTGGTGCTCCCCTGCCCACACTACAGGAACTGAACACATCTAGAGTGAGAAGAAAGGGCTCAGAAAATCATGCTGGATCCCAGTTCCTGATGCATAAAAACATCACCAAATGCTACATGCTTCACTGTAGGGATGGTATTAGCCAGGTGATGATCGGTGCATGGTTTCCTCCAGACATGACATTCAGGCCAAAGAGTTCAATCTTTGTTTCTTATGGTCTGAGAGTCCTTCAGGTGCCTTTTGTCAAACTCCAAGTGGGCTGTCATGTGCCTTTTATTGAGGAGTGGCTTCCCTCTGGCCACTCTACCATACAGGCCTGATTAGTGGAGTGCTGCAGAGATGATTCTTCTTCTGGAAGGTTCTCCTCTCTCCCCTGAGAAATGCTGGAGCTCTTTCAGAGTGACCATCGGGTTCTTAGTCACCTCCCTGACTGAGGCCCTTCTCCCCCGATCACTCAGTTTGGCCAGGCGGCTCTGTGCCTCAAGACAATCCTGTCTGAGGTCTATAGACAATTCCTTGGACTTAATGGCTTGGTCCAAATCATGTCCAATCCACTGAATTTAGCACAGCTGGACTTCAATCAAGTTGTAGAAACATCTCAATGATGATCAGTAGAAACAGGATGCACCTTCAATTGAATTGAATTAAATTGAACCTTAGCTCAATTTTTTAGTGACATTGCAAAGGCTGTTACTACTCTGTACGTGATTTTTTTTTCCGTTTCTTTTTTATTTTTAATAAATTTGCAAGATTTCAAACAAACTTTTTTCATGGTGTCATTATGGGTAATTGATTGTAGAATTCTAAGAAAAATAATGAATTTGATCCATTTTGGAATAAAGCTGAATGCACTGTATATATTAGTGTTTCCTGCTCTAACACATGTGACCTAAGAAACCTGATCATTAACAGCCCTGAGTTCAAGAATTGTGTTAGATCAGGGAGTGCAGTTCTTTATGACAAGGGATGGGAACCTGTGCTATAAAAAAACACTTATTAAAACCATGATTTATCCCTTAAATGTCCTGTCCACAACTAGTGCAGGTGTGTCAGATCTAGGACTACTGGACTTTAAAGTGTTAATGGAGACACTGTTTTAAAGTATGTGTTCTGCTCTCACCCATTCAACTTTCAATATCCACCATCCTCAACCTCAGCCTGATCTTACCTTTTGGTATGGAAACTCTGATTGAGTTAAGTCAGCGGTCCAGAAGGAAACAACAAAACATTTACATATGGACCAAGAACGAATCAGCACACCGTTATATACTTAAATCTGGTATGAGTTAATACTTTTGTATAGCCTAGCTCACCTATAAATCCTAACACTCTGCTACAGTTTTTCTCAGCTGCTTTGGACCGTTCTTTAAATCATCCTTAATATTTGCAAACCAGTAAAGTGCATTTCTCCCAGCAATGTGTACAAAGAGCACAAAACATTGGATTTCTTGCAAAAGTATGTACTTTTCTCAAAATCTTTAGTTCATCTCTTAAAAGTGTTTGTGTCAAAGAACATCTCATTCCCATCAGAATAAAAAGTCCTTCTGTGAATGTTTACAAACACAATCGTCACAATGTTTAGTCGTGTTGTCAGTATGATGCTGCACAGTTTCAGTATTTCTTGATATAATCTATGGTTTGGATAAAAATGATTGAAATGTTTTATTTCTTTTGTTTGGCATCTATGAATTTCAGCAGCACAAATTTATTTATTTGATTGCATATTTAATTTATAATAAGTGTAAGATACCCGACAGGATTTACACTTTTGCCCTACTGTAATATTGCCTGTTCTTTTTTTAGTTGTTCGTCCATTTTCAGAAATTGTAATTCTGTGTTTTGTTGTCAGTTGAAGGTTCACAAGATTCACCTTTGAGCTGTTTTAGAGAACTGGTTCATCATTGGTTGATCTGATGCTGTTACTTGCCCGCCTTCATTAGTGACATTAAAGATTCATCTGCACAATTCATCAATTCAACACATTTACAAAATAAAAGTTGAATAGAAATTTTAGATGACAGATTCTGACAACTGGTTTAACCATTTTGCATTAAATTACTTATACAATGAACTGATGCTGAGATGTTTTGTGGGTACACCTGTTTAAGCTTTATTACTTCATAACACATCTTTTTTATGAGCTCACTGGTGTAACTGAAATTGATACTTGAAATTATAATAAATAAAATTCATGTTATGTAACACCTCTATAACTGAAGACCTGTATCACTTTTTACACCTGTCCTGTATAATAAACGAGCAAATTAAACACACCCATTTAACCGAAAAGCACTGGTATACACCTTTGTATCACACCTGCATTACACAACACACCTCTATACAACACCCTTAATACAATAATGCACCTGTGTAATTGATCACACCTGTACAGGTATTCAGGCCGGGCTTCAAACTCATATATTACTCACTATTCCAATACATCATGATATTAGAACAGGAATCAGGAATCATAGAAGCACTGAGAGAGACAGAAAGTGTCCGACATAGAGTGAGAGACAGAGTAAAAGAGAGACAGTGAGAATGAGACAGAGACATTGAGGCAGAGAGAATGAGACAGAGTAAGACAGAGAGCATGAGACAGAAATAGTGAGAAAAAAAGAGTGAGACAGAGAGTGAGAAAGAGACAGAGAGAGAGACTGACAAAGGGCTGAGACAAAGAGACAGAAAAAAGAGTTAGACAGGTTCTTACCTTTAATGTTGTTATTGTGTATGTGGTTTGGGGGCTGTGGATTCGGGAAACTCAGAATATGATGTCCTTCCATCTGCATGTGAAGAACTGATAAAGAAATATTATTACTATTTTTACACATTTCTGTAGACAGGTCAAGTTTTCTTTACATTGAATGGTAAATAACTTATCTATCTTGCTGTGAATATTTAATAAACTGAAGAGAAGAGAAGAGAAGAGAAGAGAAGAGAAGAGAAGAGAAGAGAAGAGAAGAGACTTTTTTGTCACATGTACTTTACAGCACAGTGACATCTTTTTGCATATCCCAGCAATGTTAGGAAGCTGGGGTCAGAACACAGGGCCATTGTTGATACAGGGCCTCTGGATCTTAAACCAGGGCTATTCCTCTATTACCACTATAACCCTAACCCTCTATAACCCTAACCCTCTATAACCATAACCCTCAATAACCTCTATAACCCTATTCCTCTATAACCCTGTTCCTCTATAACCCTAACCCTCTATAACCTTAACCCAAATATAACATCTATAACCCTAACCCTCTATAACCATATTTCACTATAACCCTAACACTCAGTTACCACTATAACCCTTACCTTCAATAACCTCTATAACCCTAACCCTCTACAATCCTATTTCTCTATAATCTTAACCCAAATATAACATCTATAACCCTAACCCTCTATAACCCTAACCTCTATAACCCTATTTCTATAACCTTAACACAAATGTAACCTTTATAACCCTATTCCTCTATAACCCTAACCTCCATTACCACTATAACCCTGACCCTCAATAACCCTATATAACCATAACCCACTTTAACCCTATTCCTCTATAACCTTAACCCTAACCCTCCATTACCACTATAACTCTAACCCACTATAACCTCTATAGCCCTAACCTCTATAATCATAACCCACTATTAACCTAACCTCTATAACTCTAACCCACTATAACCACTATAACCCTAACCCTCTATAACCCTATTCGCCTATAACCGTAACCCAAATATAACTTCTATAACCCTATTCCTCTATAACCTATATTCCTCTTAACCCTCCATTTACTCTAAAACCCTAACCCACTATAACGCAAAAACCTTTATAACCCTCTATAACCCTAATTCGCTTTAACCCTAACCCTCTGATACCACTATAACCCTAACCTATCATAACCCTAGCCCTCTATAACCATAACTACCTATAACCTTTATAACCCAAACTCACTTAAACCTCTATAACCTTAACTCTCTATAACCCTAACCTTCTATAATCTCTATAAC
>NC_060887.1:42235508-42333008 GCF_014805685.1 Silurus meridionalis | reverse complement strand
CTTTAGGGACATGCTTAACACCTTTTTTATTGTGTATATTTATGACATTTTTATATATTCCAAGACTCACAACCTTCATGTCAACCATGTCTGCACCTTAAAGCACTGCCTGCTTAAGCACAATCTTATTGTCAAGGCAGAGAAGTGTGAATTTCACAAAGACTAAACCACATTTCTGGGATATGTTGTCTGCCTCCAAATGGTCTTCAGGAAAGTGGAGGCAGTGACGGCAAATGTCAGGCAATAACAATGATTCCTGGGGTTTATAAACTTCTACCCACATTTTATCCAAAACTGCCGGTGGCAGTGGAGGGGAAGACGTCCGTGGTGCCCCGTTCTAGGTGAGCTGGACAACGCAGAGTTGGGGTGCTGGGAGCATTAGGTTCAACCTGAGAATTTACCTGGGACGAGTGAGCATCTGCCCGGGATGTTTCCAGCACTGCTTTCCGCTCCCTCAGCTGGGCATGCTTTGCATGTAGGTCACGGATCTGTTTCTCCACAGCCTCCAGCTCCTACTCCACCATGTGCAACTCAAACGAGTCCTCACCTGTGCTCAAATGCAGACACACAACCTTATAATAGCAAATAGAGTTAAGATAAAGTGTGAGGAAATGAATGTAATCAACACTAGTGATAGTCGGGTTGATGAGCTATTGGCACAAGTCAGGAAGACAAAAAACAATCGTCAATGATTGTTAAACGACAAGGACAAGGACAAGACAGGACAAGATGGCTGCAGGTGGGAGAGGGGCTGTCACAGTGTTCCTAGTCTATTGTTTGCTCACAAAGATTTTAAAACCTATTCATGTTGATCCAGTTCGGATGGTTGGTAACATCTTTCCTCTGCTTCATTTAAATGTCAACCCGTCAAAATATGAAGATCTGGGATATAAACAGACAAACAATGTTTTGGCAAAAGCAAGCACCGGCTATGGAACCTACACACTGGCTGTGACTTTGGTCTACCCACTACTTTATAATAGATTTACCAAGAAGACTAAATTAACAACATTGATGCGATCATCGTTGACAACCGGACTTATTATCGCCATATGTTTGATGTTATCCGGAGACATTCACCCGTGCCCAGGCCCGCACCACTTCAAGACGCTAGAAAAGGTTAACCCACGCACAGAGGACAAACCTGCTACTTATACCTTGCAGGTACGTTCAGGTGTATTTCCGTGTTCCTCTGCACAATGTCCTGATTTTCTCCCTCCTCTGTTCCTGTTGTCAGCTGTGGCCGAGCTGTCTGTCCGAGGAGGCGAGGGCGATGGTGTGGATGGCGCGATGGCGGGGCGTTCTGTCGGGGCGCTGCGCGGGGAGACTCCGGGTTCGGGGGTGCGTGTTGGTACATCGGACGGAGGCTTTAGTGGTGGGTCCGTGGGACAGCGGTGCGGTGCAGCTTTGGCCGCGCCTGGGAGGCACGATCCAGACACGCGACAACAACAACAACAAACTTTCCTGAATGGGCACTCCGTTACCACGGTAACGACCGCTAACGGAAAGCGACTCAATCCAGGGGTAGCCAAACACCGGAAATGGGCGTTCTTTCAAACTGTCAATCGCTCAAAAATAGTTTGGGACCCTAAAGTAAAACCCAAAGGTCAGCTGGGTGGGCATTTAAATATAAGAAGCATTATGTCAAAAACAGAAGAAGTTAATCATTTGTTACTTAACTCAAATTTGGATTATCTCTGTCTGTCTGAGACTTGGCTCTATAACAATGCCCCCTCTGCAGCACTTAACATCCCTGGCTATAATATGTTCAGGAGAGACAGAGAAGGAGCAAAGGGTGGCGACGTCATGATATACATGAAAAACAATATTCAGTGTCAGGAAATTCAATGGCTGAATGATCATGATCTGGAATTCTTGGGCTTAAATATTATACTATCACCACAAATGTCTTTTACAATTATTGTCGTATATCGCCCCCCCCTCTTCTGAGTCCATTTTTTATGAAAAGTTTGAAAAATTACTGAAAGAATTTAACCTAAATAAAGAGATCATTATCTTGGGGGATATCAATATAAATTAGGAGGACACATCTTGTAGAAAAAAGTTTAAAAAAATAACTGACAAATTTGATCTAGTTCAGATGATCAATGGGCCCACAAGAATCACAGCATCAAGCAGCACCCAGATTGATTTGGTATTTACCAACCGACCTGAGAGAATATTTAAATCATACAACATGTTAGCTGGTCTTTCTGATCACAATTTGATCCTTGTGGCCAGGAAGCTCTCAAAAAAGAGATTTGATTATTCTGTCAGAGAGCGTGAGTTTGTGGGAATCCCAAAAAAACGTCAAGATAGATTTAAGAGAGCTGTCCAGCAGATTGACTGGGATCACATACTGTTAGGAACAAATTGTCAAAGGGACTGTGAATCTTTTGTGGCGACAATTGAGAGAACAATTAAAGATTTTAGCTGTAAAATTAAACACAAACACAATAAAAATATACTTCCCTGGATGAACACAGACATACTCAAACTAATGAAAGAGAGGGATTGTGCGTTAAAAAATGCAATTAAAACTAAGTCAGCTAGTGCTAAAATTCTATTTACAACACTGAGGAATAAGACCGTTAAAGCTATATGCAAGGCCAAAGCAGATTTCTTTTTGACTATAATAGAAAATGCAAAAGGGGATCCCAAAATAATATGGAACCAACTGAAAAAACTTGTAGTACAGGACACAAAAAGAAAACAACTTTTGGAAATTAAGATAAACGGACAAATTATAAATAATACAAACAAAGTGGCAGATGTCTTCAATAATTTTTTTATTGAATCTGTATCCACTATTGTCCAAAGCTTACCATCGAACAACCTATATATTTGTCCAATAAATAACTTAGAGCCAATTTTCAACTTGGGCACAGTCACAGAAACTGAAGTCTTACAGACAATAAAAACATTAAAAGTTTCCAGAACTAGAGACTTATTTGGCATAGATATGTGTATGCTGAAAGAACTTAGTTACACATTATTTACACCAGTAACCAAAATTGTCAATCTCTCCTTTACTGAGGCAGTATTTCCAAGTGTGTGGAAGTTAGCTGCTGTTGTTCGAATTCTCAAAAATGGAGATCCATTGTCAGTGGACAATTACAGACCAATTAGCATTATATCTACAGTATCAAAAGTTGCAGAGAAACTAATTTCACAACAAATAATAACACATTTAAATACCACTAAATTTTCTCTTCATCCAATGCAATTTGGTTTCAGAACTCAACACTCAACACAGAAACTGCTAATTGTTTTTTCATTGAAAATATCAAGCATTTACTGGATAAAGTTGGTGTGGTTGGAGCTGTGTTTCTCGATTTAAAAAAAGCTTTTGACACTGTAAACCATAAAATATTATTAACCAAACTAAGCAAATTCAATTTCTCCTCAGATGCAATAAAATGGATAGAATCATATCTATCGAATCACTCACAGTCAGTTAGGATCAGTGATTACCACTCACCACCCCTCGTCATGTCCACAGGGGTTCCTCAAGGTTCTATTTTGGGGCCACTGCTATTTTCACTTTATATAAACGATCTCCTTCAGTTTGTGCAGATGTCTATATTCAGATGTATGCAGATGACACAGTCATTTATACCCATGGTAAAAACACGAAACAAGTAGCTGAAAAACTTACACAGTCGATGGTCCAAGTTTCTGAATGGCTAAATCAATCCTGCTTAAAACTTAATGTAAATAAAACGGTTTCAATGTTTTTTTCTAAATCAAACATTGCAAATAATCAGGCAGATATTTATGTGACAGGGAAAGAATAAAAGTGTGTCAGAATTCAAATACTTAGGTATCATAATTGACTCTAAACTAACTTTTAAATCACAGATAAAAAGGTCTGCAATCGAGTCAAATTTAATATTGCAAATTTTCGGTTCATAAGATCCAACCTGTCACTTCAGGCAGCTAAAATGTTCATGTATAGCATGGTTATGCCTCACATCACTTACTGTCTTACAACCTGGTCACAGGCAAATAAAACAACATTAAAATCTTTGAGTCACTTTACAAACAGACAATCAAAATTGTGGATAAAAACATTACGATATCATCACTGTGCCATTTTACAAAAGCATAAGTTTTTAAGTTGGGAAAATGTCATTAAGTATTCAAACCTTTGTCTGTTATATAAAATCATCCATGGTCTGTCATCTCCGCCACTTAGTCAGTTTGTAAACATTAAAAATACCACACAGAGAGTAACACGAGGGTCGGTCCGAGGAGACTGTGTTGTTCCTCTGAGGAAAAGTGTATTTAGTCAGAGTGCCTTTTCAGTTACAGCTGCAAAGGAGTGGAACTCTGTACCTCAGAACATTAGAGAACTCACCACATACACTTTGTTTAAAAAGCATTTAAAAAACTGGTTCTTAGTACATCAGATATGTCAGCATTAATAAGAATAGGTGTTTTTCCCTTAACCCAACTTGCTGTTTTATAGTAAACTTGTATATTGTATTTAGCAATAAGATTTGAAGAATTATATCTGTTTTACTATTTTTATATATTTGTATTGTTCTCTGTAATTCTTTGTTTTTAGGTTGACAATTTTAAGATCTGTTCCATGGACAACGGATGAAAAATAGCCTTTTGGTTAATTCTGGTGCATTTACAGTAATGTTAATTAATGTACACTGTCCCTGTCAAATAAATAAATAAATAAATAAAATAAATCAAGAAGGAAAAAAGACCAATTGTAAAGTTTAAAAAAGTTGAAAAAGTTGAAAATGCCAAAAATACAAATACGGAACTCATGGCAAACAAGTCAAACACCGGAAGCTACGTCACAGTGACCCAGAGTTGCTCAATCTGCTCTCAAGTCAGAATTCCATATCAATTCATTTCAATTAATTATTAT
This sequence comes from Silurus meridionalis, assembly GCF_014805685.1. Taxonomy (NCBI): domain Eukaryota; kingdom Metazoa; phylum Chordata; class Actinopteri; order Siluriformes; family Siluridae; genus Silurus; species Silurus meridionalis. Next base: position 42,328,120 of record NC_060887.1, on the reverse strand, counting down.
TTGTCAACTCCCCTAAGGAGTATTAGAACCACTCCATATCGAGTTATCAGATGTTATCAGAGATATCACAACGACCATGATCTAACATCATGGTGGACTTTGTCAATGACCTTCCTAATTCACAGGGACACACTGCCATATTTTTCAGGGTGGATCAGTTTTCGATCAGGCTTTTCGAAGCCTGCTAATTTATGCCCCTTAAGGGCCTCCCACCTCCATGGAAAGAGCCAGATTATTAAAAAAGAACTACTGCCTACTGGAAGACATCATACAGTATCAAATAGAGGCGCTCAATTTACCTCCCATGTGTGGCGCGCCATTTATAATCTTATGTGAATGCCTCACATCAAGATACCACCCTACCCAAACAGCCAAGCTAAATGGTTAAATTAAAAATTGGATTGTTACCACCAGACCTACTGCAGCAGAGAACAATGGATTGAGTTCCTCACAGTGGAGTGTGTTCCTCACATGGGCTGTATTTGCTTAAAATACACTAACTCACTCTTCCAGCAAATTCACTTTATTCCAGTGTGTTCTGAGATATTGACCACCCTTGTTCCCATGATTGGGGAAAATGTCTGATGTCCCAGCAGTAAATGGCTGGTTCAACCACAGCAAAGAAGTGTGGGAGAGGGCTCATGTATGCCCCAGAGAGCCACTTGCCACGCCCCCCTCGGCGGCTTTCATGCTGCCGCTATCTCCGCCGCTGACGGCTTTGATTCCCGATACCTGTTGCTCGTTAACTATGCCACTATCTAAACTCACGTTCCCGAGTCACAGGCTGTCAGTTCTTGAAGGTTCTTCATTCTACACGCTATTCGGACTACTCTTTCCTCTCGGATTATTCTTTCCCATTGGAGTTTATTTTCCTTTCTGATATTATCCCCTCATGAAATATACCCGTATTCGGGACTCATCACGCTTCATGGTGCATAGGTAACTCAAGACTTGTGTGTGTGTGTGTGTGTGTGTGTGTGTGTGTGTGTGTGTGTGTGTGTGTGTGTGTAAAGAACCAAAATAAAGAATGATTGAGTTACTTCCACTTCCTCTGAGTGATCACTACCCTGACAAGCACCAGGAACTCAAGACAAATATTTGACGATGCCTTTACCTGCACTATGAACCAACTCAGTCTGAGTCAAATCAGACCATTAATCTCAAGCTACCAAGCAAGAAACAAAGCCCCTGATTCATCTGGCTGTTCAAAATAAAATAATAAATCAACCCAGTAACATACTGTCTACAAACCCCCACCCAATTTCATGTTTCACCCTTCTATGCTTTCCTGCACAAACCCACTTACACTTCATCTCTTGTCAATTAAGATGATCAGGAACCCCTCCAATGTTGGAGATTGATGAACCCCCCGCATACAGTGCATTCGGAAAGTATTCACAGCACTTAATTTTTTTGACATTTTGTTATGTTACAAACTAATTCCAAAATAAATTAAATTAATTATTGTTCTCAAAATTCTACAAACATCATAGTCCAGGGAGACTCCTGTCTGACCTCGTCCGTCAACCTGTCCATCACCACTGCAAACAGAAAAGGGCTCAGGGCCGATCCCTGATGCAGTCCAACCTTCACCCTGAACCAGTCTGTCTTTCCTACTACACACTTCACTGCTGTCACACTGTCCTCATACATGTCCTGCACCACCCTCACATACTTCTCTGACACACCTGACTTCCTCATACAGTACCACAACTCCTCTCTTGGCACTCTGTCATACGCTTTCTCTAAATCCACAAATACACAATGCAATTCCTTCTGTCCTTCTCTATACTTCTTCATCAACATTCTCAAAGCAAATTAACATCTGTAGTGCTCTTCCTCGGCATGAAACCATACTGTTGCTCACATATGGTCACCTCTTCTCTCAGCCTGGCTTCCACTACTCTTTCCCATAACTTCATGGTGTGACTGATCAACTTTTTTCCCCTGTACTTACTGCAGGTCTGCATATCTCCCTTATGCTTAAAGATCGGTACCAGCAAACTCCTTCTCCATTCCTCAGGCATCTCTCACCTTCCAGAATCTTGTTAAACAATCTGGTTAAAAACTCCACTGCCATCTCTCCTAAACATCTCCACGCTTCAACCGGTATGTCATCTAGTCCAACCAACTTTCCACTCTTCATCCTCTTAATTGCTGCTCTCACTTCCTCCTTACTAATTCTATCCACATCTTGCTTCACTAACTCCACATCATCCAACCTGCTCTCTCTCTGATTTTCCTCATTTTTTGCTCTATCTTTATTGCTCTAACTTGCCCTACATCCTTCCCAGCTTGGCCCCTATGTCTGGCCAATCGGTAAAAATCCTTTTCTCCTCCCTTAGTGTTCAAATTCTCCTCGTATGCCTTTTCCTTGGCTTTCGCCACATCCCTCTTTACCTGCTGCTGCATCCTTGTACTCCTGCCTACTTTTCTCATCACTCTGTCGATCCCACTTCTGTTTTGCTAACCTCTTTCTCCTTATGCTCTCCTGCACTTCCTCATTCCACCACCACATCTCTTTGTCTTCCTTTCTATTTCCAGATGTCACACCAGGTACTTTTCTAGCTGCCATCCTCATCACTCCTGCAGTAGTTGCCCAATCATCCAACACCTCTTCACCACCACCGAGCCCCTGTCTGACCTCTTCCCTGAACCTCACACTACACTCTTCCTCCTTCAGCTTCCACCATCTTATTTTTTTCAGTCCTCACTCTCCTCCTCTTCTTCATCGCCTCCAAAACCATCCTACAGACCACCATTCGATGCTGTCTAGCTACACTTTCCCCTCTCCTTCAGGTTGCATCTCCTGCATAGAACATAGTCCACCTGTGTGCACCTTCCTCCACTCTTATACCTCACCCTGTGATCCTCCTTTTTCTTAAAATAAGTGTTCACCACTGCCATTTCCATCCTTTTAGCAAAATCCACCGCTATCTGCCATTCCACATTCCTCTCCTTAAGACCATACCTACCCATCACCTCTGTTCCCTTCACCTACATGCCCATTAAAGTCTGCCACAATCACCAATTGTTCTTTCCATCTAAACCATCTACCACTTCATCTAACTCACTCCAGAATCTTTCCTTCTCCTCCATCTCACAGCCGACTTGTGGAGCATAGGCACTGATGACATTTATCATCATCCCTTCAACTTCCAGATTTACATCACCCTATCAGAAACTCTCTTCACCACTACTACACTTTTTCTGTACTCTTCCTTCAGAATTACCCCTACACCATTTCTCTTTCCATCCACACCATGATAGAACAGTTTAAACCCACCTCCAATGGTCCTGGCTTTACTCCCTTTCCACTTGGTCTCCTGAACACACAAAATATCCACTTTTCTACTCTCCATCATATCAGCTACCTCTCTCCCTTTACCAGTCATAGTACCAACATTTAAAGTACCAACCAGAACCTCCTCTTGCCTACACTTCTCCTTTTCTCCTCGCCTCGTCTTCCTCCTCTACTTTTCCTCCTTCGGCCAACAGTAGCCCAATTTCCACCGTTACCCTGTCGACTAACGATACATGTGGTGGTCATTGTTAACCCGATCCGGTATGAAATTTTAATTTGTGATCCGCATATTCGATTTGGCACGTTTTATGCTGGATGCCCTTCATAATGCAACCCTCCCCATTTATCCGGGCTTGGGACCGGCACTAAGAGTGCACTGGCTTGTGCCTCCCTAATGGCTGGGTTTTTGGTGGTCATTGATATATTTTTAAATTCCATTTCAATTCAATTCATTTTTATTTGTATAGTGCTTTGAACAATATACATTGGCTCAAAGCAGCTTTACACAGATAATGTCGTGATAAAAAATGAATATGTTTTTTGTAAATGTAAGTTTGTCTCTGATGAACAAGCCGGTGACAACTGTGGCAAGGAAAAACTCTCAAGAAGACTCAAGAAGGAACCCATCCTCACCTGGGTTGCACCGAATGTCTATTTATTGCATATATAGCAGATGGGTAGAGGCAGTGCCATCTGCAGATCATGGTGCAGGAACAGTGGTTACATTTTTGACAAGAAAAGTGATTCCTAGGTTTGGCATACTGTCAGATATAAGTCCAGATAATCAGCTTTTATCCAGAAAACAGTGAAACAGGTGTGGCAGCAAAACATAGACTAGGCTGTGTCCATCATCCACAGTCTCAGGGGCACTGAGCTATGAGCTATGAGCTGTGCTAGTACTAAATTAAACTGGGTTGATGCTTTGCCGTTTGCACCAATGTCCTATCGCATGCAGACTAACAGAACTACGCATCCAACTACACATGAAATGCTAACTGGTCGACCAATGCCTGTGCCTTTCCAGGTCTATGTAAAGGGCCTTTGCTTGCACAGTTGTAGATGGAGCTTAATGCTTATATGCAGCAACTAACTGCAATACATAAGTCTCTCTATTAACAGGAAAAAAAGAAAGGATCCGGTACAAGACACACCAACTACCATTGTTCCAGGTGATCAGCTCTACCTGAGTTTGTTTAGACGGAAGTGGAATGAGCCTTTAATTGAAGGTCCATAAACAGTGGTGAGAGCAACTCCAACATCAGTGCAACTTGAAGGCAGTATTCCTTGGTCAAGTCAAGTCAAGTTTATTTCTATAGCGCTTTTCACAACAGACATTGTCTCAAGTCAAGTCAAGTCAAGTTTATTTGTATAGTGCTTTTCACAACAGACATTGTCTCAAAGCAGCTTTACAGAAATTAACAGTCAAGGTAAATGGTGTGCATTTATCCCTGATGAGCAAGCCATGGCGACTGTGGCAAGGAAAAACTCCCTTAGATGTTATGAGGAAGAAACCTTGAGAGGAACCAGACTCAAAAGGGGAACCCATTCTCATTTAGGTGACATCAAGAGTTTGATCATAAATCTTTCAACAATACAGAACACTGGAGAGTGAGAACTAACATGAGCACTGGAGTATAAGATTATAAGTAAATGTTCTTTCTACAGTCTTTGGTATAAAAGTAGGAGCTACTGAGCTCAACATTTGTGATCATCACAGATCCAGCATCAGCTTCTCCATGCCAGAGCCTTTAAACACTCCAGGCGGTCCAATGTCAAACTCCACACATGCAGTGGGATCCAATTGGCACTGGTACGTCTCTATATGGTTCAGGATGTTTGCGAGTTTGGCATCTACTTCTTTAAAGTCCATAATCTTCATGAGGTGGGACGTGACTGGAGCTGGCCAAACCTCGGGATGGGGAGAGAAAGAGAAGCAGTGGAGAGGAATTAGCTTAGCTGCTGTTCATGATATTAACAGCACAAGTTGATAATGTGCATGTGATCAGATGTTCTGGAGCACAAGGTTATGATGTTATGTGTAGGCTTTGCTAAAAAGATATGTTTTTAATCTGCACTTAAACTGGGAGAATGTGTCTGAGCCCCGAACACTGTCAGGAAGACTATTCCAGAGTTTAGGAGCTAAATGTGAAAATGCTCTACCACCTTTAGTGGACTTTGCTATTCTAGGAACTACTAGAAGCCCAGAGTTTTGAGATCTCAGGAGCGTGACGGATTGTAGCTTGTTAAAAGACTGGAGAGATACATGGGGCCAAACCATTTAGTGCTTTATAAGTGAGTAGCAGTAGTTTGTAGTCTATTCGAAACTTAACCAGAAGCCAATGTAGGGACGATAAGATTGGGGTTATGTGGTCATATTTTCTTGACCTAGTAAGAACTCTTGCTGCCGCATTCTGAACTAACTGAAGCTTGTTTATTAATGACGCAGGACATCCACCTAGTAACGCATTACAGTAGTCTATTCTGGAGGTCATAAACGCATGGACGAGCTTCTCTGCATCGGATATAGACAACATATTTCTTAGCTTAGAAATATTTCTAAGGTGTTTTTGTAACATGGTTGATATGATTTTTAAAAGACAAGTTGCTGTCTAAAATAACTCCCAGGTCTTTTACCGTTGAACTAGTGGTTACAGAACATCCGTCTAAATGCAGATTGAGATGCCTGAGCTTCTGTATAAAAGTTTTTGGGCCGATGAGCAAAATCTCTGTCTTATCAGAATTTAAAAGTAGAAAGTTATGGGTCATCCAATCTCTTATTTCCTTAACACACTCAGTTATCTGAGGTAATTGAATATATCGCCTGGTTTAGATGAGATATATAGCTGAGTATCATCAGCATAACAATGGAAGCTAATTCCATGCCTTCTAATAATATTTCCTAAGGAAAGCATGTATATTGTGAAAAGCAGGGGTCCTAGATCTGAACCTTGTGGCACACCATAATTTACTAGCATTAGCCTGGATAGCTCTTCATTTAAATCTACGAAATGGTAACGATCGGACAGGTAGGATTTAAACCAGCTTAATGCCAGTCCCTGAATGCCAATGTAATTCTGTAAGCAGCTTTACAGAAAAACAGTCAAGGTGAATGGTGTGCATTTATCCCTGATGAGCAAGCCTGCAAGCCTGCAAGACCGTGGCAAGGAAAAACTCCCTTATATGTTATAAGGAAGAATCTTGAGAGGAACCAGACTCAAAAGGGGAACCCATTCTCATTTAGGTGACATCAAGAGTTTGATCATAAATCTTTCAACAATACAGAACACTGGAGAGTGAGAACTAACATGAGCACTGGAGTATAAGATTATAAGTAAATGTTCTTTCTACAGTCTTTGGTATAAAAGTAGGAGCTACTGAGCTCAACATTTGTGATCATCACAGATCCAGCATCAGCTTCTCCATGCCAGAGCCTTTAAACACTCCAGGCGGTCCAATGTCAAACTCCACACATGCAGTGGGATCCAATTGGCACTGGTACGTCTCTATATGGTTCAGGATGTTTGCGAGTTTGGCATCTACTTCTTTAAAGTCCATAATCTTCATGAGGTGGGACGTGACTGGAGCTGGCCAAACCTCGGGATGGGGAGAGAAAGAGAAGCAGTGGAGAGGAATTAGCTTAGCTGCTGTTCATGATATTAACAGCACAAGTTGATAATGTGCATGTGATAAGATGTTCTGGAGCACAAGGTTATGATGTTATGTGTAGGCTTTGCTAAAAAGATATGTTTTTAATCTGCACTTAAACTGGGAGAATGTGTCTGAGCCCCGAACACTGTCAAAGACTATTCCAGAGTTTAGGAGCTAAATGTGAAAATGCTCTACCACCTTTAGTGGACTTTGCTATTCTAGGAACTACTAGAAGCCCAGAGTTTTGAGATCTCAGGGAGCGTGACGGATTGTAGAGTGTTAAACGACTGGAGAGATACATGGGGGCCAAACCATTTAGTGTTTTATAAGTGAGTAGCAGTAGTTTGTAGTCTATTCGAAACTTAACCAGAAGCCAATGTAGGGACGATAAGATTGGGGTTATGTGGTCATATTTTCTTGACCTAGTAAGAACTCTTGCTGCCGCATTCTGAACTAACTGAAGCTTGTTTATTAATGACGCAGGACATCCACCTAGTAACGCATTACAGTAGTCTATTCTGAAGGTCATAAACGCATGGACGAGCTTCTCTGCATCGGATATAGACAACATATTTCTTAGCTTAGAAATATTTCTAAGGTGAAAGAAGGCTGTTTTTGTAACTTGGTTGATATGATTTTTAAAAGATAAGTTGCTGTCTAAAATAACTCCCAGGTCTTTTACTGTTGAACTAGTGGTTACAGAACATCTGTCTAAATGCAGGTTGAGATGCTAGTGCTTCTGTATAATAGTTTTTGGGCCGATGAGCAAAATCTCTGTCTTATCAGAATTTAAAAGTAGAAAGTTATGGGTCATCCAATCTCTTATTTTCATAACACACTCAGTTATCTGAGGTAATTGAATATATCGCCTGGTTTTGATGAGATATATAGTTGGGTATCATCAGCATAACAATGGAAGCTAATTCCATGCCTTCTAATAATATTTCCTAAGGGAAGCATGTATATTGTGAAGAGCAGGAGTCCTAGATCTGAACCTTGTGGCACGCCATAGTTCACTAGCATTAGCCTGGATAGCTCTTCATTTAAATCTACGAAATGGTAACGATCGGACAGGTAGGATTTAAACCAGCTTAATGCCTGTCCCTGAATGCCAATGTAATTCTGTAAGCAGCTTTACAGAAAAACAGTCAAGGTGAATGGTGTGCATTTATCCCTGATGAGCAAGCCTGCAAGCCTGCAAGACCGTGGCAAGGAAAAACTCCCTTATATGTTATAAGGAAGAATCTTGAGAGGAACCAGACTCAAAAGGGGAACCCATTCTCATTTGGGTGACATCAAGAGTTTGATCATAAATTTTTCAACAATACAGAACACTGGAGAGTGAGAACTAACATGACTACTGGAGTATAAGATTATAAGTAATGTTCTTTCTACAGTCTTATACAGTCTATATGGTTATAAAACTAGGAGCTACTGAGCTCAACATTTGTGATCATTACAGATCCAACACCAGCTTCTCCATGCCAGAGCCTTTAAACACTCCAGGAGGTCCAATGTCAAAACTCCATGTAGTGGAATCCAATTGCCACTGGTAGATCCCTAGATGGTAGGGGATGTTTGCGAGTTCGTCATCTACTTCTTCAAAGGTCCATAATCTCAGTGAGGTGGGACGTGAGTGGAGCTGGCTGGAACACTGTCAGGAAGACTGTTCCAAAGCTACAGTCTAAATAGGAGCTAAATGTGAGAATGATCTACCACCTTTAGTGGACTTTGCTATTCTAGGAACTACTAGAAGCCCAGAGTTTTGAGATCTCAGGAAGCGTGACGGATTGTAGCTTGTTAAAAGACTGGAGAGATACATGGGAGCCAAACCATTTAGTGCATTATAAGTAAGAAGTAGTAGTTCCCCTTCAGGAACTCGAGCTGCGTCGAAACGCTATGGGAACGCCCCTGTGTGACCGCGCTCTGAACCACGTGTGTAATCTGACCAATAGGCGTTTGGGACGTGACGTCATCAGCGGGCGACGTCGCGTAAACAGGAAGCTACAAATGGCTGCGAGATGGACCAGACGCTAGCTTTCTGCTCGTTCAGGTAAGCGCTGTTTCGCTGTGTTTTTCTGGTCGAGTGATGGCTGGCAGGCAGGGTTTCCGTAAGTGCGTTCATCCATGTCCGCGTTTCATTACCGGTAAGGATTCGCATGATCGGTGCGTTGTTTGCCTGGGAGTGGAGCATGCACAATCGGCTCTCAAGGGAGTCGATTGCTCGCATTGTAGCCACATGGCTGCGCACGCTTCACTCCCGGAGAGCGCTTGAGAGGAGCTCTCCCTCGCGCTCGGTCCCGCCTCGCCGAGGCGAAGCGGCGCCGGCGCTCGTGGGGCTCGCAGGCCGATTTAGCGGCAGGGTTGGAGTCGGATGAGTCCGCTTCAGCTTCGTCGGCTGAATTGAGCTTCGGCTCTATTGGGGAAGCAGGCCCGATGGCTGCTTCTTCTCCCGGTACGAGCAGCGCGGCATTACATGTCTCTCTCTCTGAGGAGGGTGAGCTGATGGATGCTAGCGAGCCCGTGGAGTCCTCTCAGCCTGTGCTGTACGAGGAGCTCCTCGAGGTCGTGACACGAGCCGTTGCTAAGCTGAATCTAGCTTAGCCAGTGGAGCAGCAGAGACAGCGCGCACCCAGTAAGCTGGATGAGCGTTTTCTGCGTCCTGTGTCGCTTCCTCGGCGCTGGGGCCTGCTGTTTATCCCTGATCTGCACGCCGAGGTGTCCAGTTCTTGGGAAACCCCATACTCAGCGCTGCTTCGTCGCACCACCCTCGCCACGCGAATGTGGTTGGGGCTAAGGCATGCAGCTATGGGGCGATGCCGCGTGTCGGAGAGACGCTAGCTAGCTATCTCTCTCCTAGCGTAGCATCGTCGCTAAAGGCTCCGGTGTTCCCTACTAAACCGCTACGTGCTACATCGGCTTTAGTGGGGAAGGCTTACGCGGCAGCAGGTCAAGCTGTGGGATGTCTCCACACCATGGGTGTGTTGCAGGCATACCAGGCTGACCTGCTGCGTGACTTGATGAGGGACTTAGCCCGGGCCACCGACATTAAGGAGTTACGTCGCGCTGCCGAGCTAACCCTTCGGGCCACGAAACACACGGCACGGGCCGTTGGTCGGTTCATGGCGGCCCTGGTAGCCACAGAGCGGCATCTGTGGCTCACCTTGTCCGACCTCCCGGACAAGGATCGAGCTGTGCTCTTGAACGCACCGATGGCTCCTCCTGGTCTGTTTGGTGATGACGTGACGGCGGTCGTAAACAGGTTTCAGGAGTCTAAGAAGCAGTCGGCTGCGTTTCAGCAGTACCTCCCTCGCCGATCACGTGGGGCTGGTCGGCGGCAGCCCCAGCCTGGTCCTTCCGGGCACCGCGAAGCCCAGAAACAGAGAACAGGGCCCAAGAAGGAGCGGGCTCACCTGAGGGTCACCCTCGACTCCAGCAAACGGGCCGTGGTGCGGAAATCCTGACGATTTTCGGTCGAAAGGGCGGTGTTCGCCTCACCCTACGGTGCCCGTCCCTCCCCCGCACCACCAGGAGGCCGGGCCGTGGACTCTGCCACAGGATGTGCTTCAGAGCACGGCTGCCCTCCAGCAGGTGTCTCCCTCCACTTCCGCCCAAAGTCTCGGTACGGATGGGGGAGCCCCGCCGCCTCTTTCGAGGTGTCTTCAGCTGCAGGGCCCCGCCCCAGCTGCTCTGAGTGGGTCAGAGGCCAGTCCCGAGGGGCTGGTTCCCCTGAGGAACTTTCTGGCAGCTTGGGAGGTGCTGCCAGGGGTCTCCCGGTGGGTCCTGCGTACCATAGAAGGGGGTTACGCACTGCAGTTCGCATCCTCTCCTCCCCGTTTCAACGGGATGTGTCCCACCCTGGTGGGTCCCGAGCAGGCTCTGGTCCTGGAACAGGAAGTGCGCACGCTCCTGGGGAAAGGGGCCATCGAGGTGGTTCCCCCCTCGGTTCGAGAGTCAGGCTTCTACAGCCCGTACTTCGTTGTTCCGAAGAAGGATGGCGGGTTGCGTCCCATTCTGGATCTTCGCTCCTTGAACCGCTCTCTCAGGAGACTCAGGTTCAGGATGCTCACCCTCAAGGGGGTCGTGACGCAGATCAGGTCCGGGGACTGGTTCGTCACTATAGATCTGAAGGACGCATACTTTCACATCTCCATCCTTCCTGCACACAGGAGGTTCCTGAGGTTTGCTTTCGGGGGCGTAGCATACCAATATCGGGTCCTCCCGTTCGGTCTGGCACTCTCACCCCGCACCTTCACGATGTGCGTCGATGCTGCACTGGCCCCGCTGCGGCTTCAGGGCATCCGCATTTTGAATTACATCGACGATTGGTTGATCATGGCTCCCTCGGAGCACCAGGCGATTCGGCATTGAGATGTCGTCCTCACCTACATGAAGGTGCTTGGGTTTCGGCTAAACGCCAGCAAAAGCGTGCTTTCTCCTGCACAGAGAACCACCTTTTTGGGCGTGGTGTGGGACGCGGCCAGGATGCAGGCGCAGTTGTCGCCTGCTCAGGTCGAAGTCATCCTTACGGCCGTCAGGAGAGTGCGGGAAGGCCAGCCACTCACTGTACGGCAGTTCCAGAGGCTACTAGGGCTCATGGCAGCGGCGTCCAGCATAGTTCCGCTCGGGCTCCTGCACATGAGGCCCCTCCAGTGGTGGCTCCGGTGCAGGGGGTTCTCCCTCAGGGGAAACCCGCATCGCACTATCAAGGTCTCGCGGCGTGCCCTTCGAGCCTTGGATGTCTGGAAAGACCGGACGTTCCTGTCCCGTGGCCCGGTGTTGGGGGTTCCGCGTCGTCGCGTGACGCTTCCCTCACGGGGTGGGGTGCAGTCATGAGTGGCCACTCCGCCCAGGGTCTGTGGAGCGGCCCACGTCTCTCGTGGCACATAAATTGCCTGGAGATGATGGCGGTGTTTTTGGGGTTAAAACACTTTCTCCCGGACCTGAGAGATCGCCATGTGTTGGTCCGTACGGACAATACAGCGGTGGTCTCCTACATCAACCACCAGGGGTCTCGATCTCGCCTTGTACAAGCTAGCACGGGCGGTCCTCTTGTGGTCTCAGGACAGGTTCCTGTCCCTGAGGGCCATTTACATCCCGGGTCGGTTGAATGTCAGAGCAGACGCCCTGTCGAGGCAGGGACCGAGGCCTGGGGAATGGCGTCTCCACCCCGAGGTGGTGGAGCTGGTATGGCAGAGGTTCTACAGAGCCCAAGTGGATCTTTTTGCGACCCAGGAGACCTCGCACTGTCCCTCTGGTTCTCTCTCTCACCCAGCCCGTTAGGGCTGGATGCCATGGTGCAGTCGTGGCCGAAGTTACGTCTGTACGCCTTCCCCCCGATCGCTCTGCTCCCTGGAGTTGTGGAGAGAGTTTGCCGGGAGGGAGTCTGTCTCCTCCTGGTGGCGCCTCGATGGCCGAGCAAGCCGTGGTTTGCGGATCTAGTGCCCCTACTCGAGGGCCCTCCGTGGGAGATTCCACCCAGGAGGGATCTTCTCTCTCAGGCGGGTGGGACCCTGGTTCACCCCCGCCCAGAGTTGTGGAAGCTGTGGCTGTGGCCCCTGAGGGGGCACGGTTCGTGGCAGCCGGTCTCTCCGCCGGGGTGGTAGAGACCCTTCTCCACTCCAGAGCACCGTGGCCTGGATCCTGTTAACTGCCCGGTTGGGTCAGTTCTGGAGTTCCTACAGGAACAGTTTGCAGCAGGGTTAACCCCCTCGACCCTGAAGGTTTACGTGTCGGCCATCGCGGCATATGGCTCCCCGCCTGCGGGGCAGTCGCTGGGTAGGCACCCACTGGTGACACGTTTCCTCCGTGGTACCCGGAGGCTGAGGCCCGGGACGCGACCCAGAGTGCCTGTCTGGGATCTGGCTGTTGTGCTGGCGGCTCTTTCTGAGCCCCCCTTCGAGCCGTTAGCCGATGTGGCCCTTAGGTTTCTGTCGATTAAGACCACCTTTCTGTTGGCGATTTCCTACCTGAAGAGGATCGGGGATCTGCAGGCTCTGTCCGTGGCCCCGTCTCGCCTGGAGTTTGCCCCTGGCATGGCCAAGGTGTTTCTCTATCCAAAACCTGGGTACGTGCCTAAGGTGCCTACGGCTCCCTCACGTCCTGTCGTGTTGCAGGCATTCTGCCCTCCTCCGTTTACTGCCCCCGACCAGGAGCGACAGCACCGACTGTGTTTACGTGTTTACGCAGGACGAGTCCTTGGAGGAAGTCGGAGCAGCTGCTTGTCTGCTATGGCCCTAATAGGAAAGGTTTCCCGGCCAATAAGCAGACATTGAGCAGATGGGTTGTGGATGCAATTGTGTCGGCTCACGAGTCCTCTGGCCTCCCCGCACCGCTTGGGGTTCGAGCTCACTCCACCCGGAGTGTGGCGGCCTCTACGGCCTGGTCCGCTGGAGTCCCTCTCCAGGACATCTGTGACGTGGCGGGTTGGTCCACCCCGCTGACCTTCGTCAGGTTCTATGACCTTGACCTCAGAGCCACCCCGGGCTCCTCTGTTTTGCGTGCTGGTGCCGAGGCCCTCACTCTCTAGGCAGGGTCTGGTCAGTGTGGCGTGATTGGACTCTCGTTCCCATAGCGTTTCGACGCAGCTCGAGTTCCTGAAGGGGAACGTCTCTAGGTTACGACCGTAACCCTAGTTCCCCGAGGAACGAGACGCTGCGTCTCCGTGCCACACTCCCTGCATCCCTGCGGCGCTTACCTTCTCTCGCAGGAGCTAGCGTCTGGTCCATCTCGCAGCCATTTGTAGCTTCCTGTTTACGCGACGTCGCCCGCTGATGACGTCACGTCCCAAACGCCTATTGGTCAGATTACACACGTGGTTCAGAGCGCGGTCACGCAGGGGGCGTAACTAGGGTTACGGTCGTAACCTAGAGACGTTTGTAGTCTATTCGAAACTTAACAGGAAGCCAATGTAGGGATGATAAGATTGGGGTTATATGATCATATTTTCTTGACCTTGTAAGAACTCTTGCTGCCGCATTCTGAACTAACTGAAGCTTGTTTATTAATGATGCAGGACATCCACCTAGTAATGCATTACAATAGTCTATTCTGGAGGTCATGAACATGTAGCAGTATGGTCTGATGTAATCTAGTCAGCTGAGGGCGTGTTCTGATTATGCTCATTTACCTGCCTATAAAATCGTTTCGGTTTGTGTTGTGTGTGCGTTTGCTCTTTGTCTGCGAGCAAGCCGCCGTACTTCCGGGTTTACGTGCGGATAGTCGCAAGGGTGGACTGAGGAGCTTTGTGGGGAAGCCACTAATTGTTGTTCAGGAAGGGACGCTACAGTGGGCTGCTGTAGTGGGCTTTTCGTTTGCTTTGTGGCTTTCCTGCGCTACGTGCATCGTTTACACCGCTTTGATGTTGGCTTGACTGTCTGCTTTATCTGACTGCAGCGGCTCCATGCTACATCATCCGTGCTCTGCTTTGCCTGCTTCGCTCTGCATTGTCTGCTTTGGTGGGTTCAACTGGGCATTTTTAATCTACGTTTCTGTTCTCTGGAGGTCCGTGTTACTTCCATCTGGCACCAGCTGATTAACATTTTGCTGCTTCCGTATGCTAACAGTTTATCGTTGCAGCATTTAAATACCTGCAGGATCAGCTGGACCGGGAGCATGGTGCTTATTTCCAACGGTTATGTGAGTAACTGATTTAGAAGTGGTGTGTGATAGGGTAGTCATTACCTGACTGTCACTAGCATTGCTGTTTATTTTTTGTTTTTGGGTTATTCTTTGTGTTGTGATTTAATCATTTATTTTTGCATTATCTTTATTCTTTTTGTTTATTATTTTAATAACCTTATTGGGTTGAGGTTTTCTTACTTTAATGGTAAATAATTTCTTTTGGTTTCTATTTCTTTATTGGTTTGAATTTGTGGTATAATTTCTTTTTGTTTTCTTATTACTCAAGTGAAGTAATTTTCTAATTTCTTTTGTGATATGTGAAGTGCCTCTCCTCGGTTTATGCGCCTCTGTAATGACTTTTACCTTTTTTTTTTTGCCTATTTCAGCTTGCTTGTAATCTGGTAGCTGAGGTGGCCAGACGTGGCGCCCTGATTAACAAGCAGTTTTTGGGCAGTTGACTGTGTCGAGAGCCAGGCTGTTGTATGCTGTTGTATGTTTTAATTTATTCAATTCAATTCAATTCATTTTTATTTGTATAGCGCTTTTAACAATGAACATTGTCTCAAAGCAGCTTTACACAGATAATGTGGTGATTAAAAGTAAATATGTTCTTTGTAAGTAAGTTTGTCCCTGTTGAGCAACTGTGGCAAGAACAAACTCCCCGAGATGGCATAAGGAAGAAACCTTGAGAGGAACCAGAATCAAGAGGGAACCCATCCTCATCTGGGTTGCACCGAATGTCCATTTGAAGCAGATATACAATGTTGCTGGGTACAGTGATGGTGATCAGAAGCAAACTGTAGTCCTGAGTCAGTGTAGGAGACTGTTGACATTAACTACAGTCCAATCCATCCTCAAAGCTCCCGTTCTTACTCCGGAATTTCAACACCCCAGGCGTTGATGAGAAACCGTCCCAAGCTGCACAGAGTGGCCTCCAGTCGAAGAGAACACTATCCAGAGGCGTGGGAAGTGGGAAGATCTACGGAGGGGGGAGGGGAAGGAACAATGGTCACTGGAGCCTCAGGAGCAAGTTTAACTCAACAGAGAGAGAAAAGAGAGAGAGAGAGAGAGAGAGAGAGAGAGAGAGAGAGAGGGTGACAGGAAGAGAAGGATATGGATTATTAAGTGTCCTTATTGTTGTATGATGTTAATGTCACTGTGCAGTTTGGACTCCGGCAAGACTTGATATGGCAGCATAACTAAAAGGTAGAACCAGAAGGTAATACAGACATGAGGGCTCTCTGGGATAAGAGACAACCCACCACACCACCATCAACAAACCTGAGTGAACGTGTGAATGTGAGGGGACGACAGCATACAAATATCCCAGTTCACCAACACTCTATATCCATGTTCCCTCCAGATCTGAGCCTTTACCTATGAAAAAAAATCTACTGATCAAAGGCTTGACTGAATAAATATGTTTTCAACCTCGACTTGAACACTGAGACTGTGTCTGAGTCCCGAACACTGGTTGGAAGGCTGTTCCATAACTGTGGGGCTTTATAAGAGAAAGATCTGCCCCCTGATGTAGTCTTCATTATTTGAGGAACCAACAGATAGCCAGCACCTTTTGATCTAAGTAGGCGTGGAGGATCATACTGGTACAGAAGTTCACTCAGATACTGCGGTGCGAGACCGTTAAGTGCTTTATACGTCAGTAGTAGTATTTTATAATCAATGCGAGATTTAATGGGAGCCAGTGTAGACTGATTAAAACAGGGGTGATGTGGTCATATTTCCTAGATCTAGTGAGGACTCTTGCTGCTGCTTTCTGAACTAACTGAAGCTTATTTATGCACTTATTTGCACACCCAGACAGTAAAGCATTACAGTAATCTAATCTAGAAGTAACAAAAGCATGAACTAGTTTTTCTGCATCCTGTAACGACATCATATTTCTAATTTTAGCAATATTTCTAAGGTGAAAGAAGGCGATCCTGGTGATATTATTCACGTGAGCCTCAAAGGAAAGACTAGGGTCAATAATAACACCAAGGTCTTTGACAGCCATACATGCTGAAACAGAAACACCGTCCAGAGATGCTACGTAATCGGAAAGTTTGCTTCTAGCTGCATGTGGTCCTAGTAAAAGTACTTCCGTCTTATCTGAGTTGAGCAGAAAAAAGTTATCAAGCATCCACCGTCTAATGTCCTTTACACACTTCTCAACATTGTTAAGCTGATCTCTCTCATCTGGCTTTGCTGAAATATACAGCTGTGTATCATCAGCATAGCAATGGAGGCGAATCCCATGTTTATGAATAATTTCACCAAGAGGCAGCATATATAAAGTGAAAAGCAGAGGGCCTAATACAGATCTTTGAGGAACACCAAACTTTACCTCAGAGAGTGTGGAGAACTCACCATTTACATCAACAAACTGATAGCGATCATTCAAATAAGACCTGAGCCAAGAGAGAGCTGTTCCCTTTATTCCAACAATGTTCTCAAGTCTAGCAAGTAGTATAGTGTGATCAATGGTGTCAAAAGCTGCACTAAGGTCGAACAAAAACAAGTAAGGAGACAAAACCCTGATCAGAGGCCAGTAACAGGTCATTTAACACCTTAACTAGCGCCGTCTCTTGCTATGATGAGGCCGAAATCCTGACTGATACATTTAAAAAATTGTATTTATAAGTTATTAATTATGTGTTTTAAATTACTTTTCTGTCTTTTCTTTTGCCTTCAGGAGTGGGGTGGCCAGTGGCAGCAGATTAGCATCTTGTGGGTTCCTTACCTGATTGCAGTGCAGTGTTCACATTGAGGTGTGCTGTGGTGCGTGTGTGCACGTGTGCATGTTTTCTCTGCTTAGGACGTCAGGCCTTCTCCCACCCTGAAGTCTTTTTCTGTTTTTACTATTTGATGTAGTGAATAAATTTGAATTCATTTTAAATAAAGTTGTTGTTATGCGCTCAACTCTGGTCTGATAACTGACCCAGTCGTGACGAACCTGTGTGCTTTAAGGTTGAGGGCAGTCCTGGAAATAGCCCCCCGGGTGGCATAGTCAGTACAAATTACTAGTTGGTAACACCACATTTGGCGTAGTTGGTACAAATTACAAGTTGGCAACGCCACATTTGGTGTAGTCGGTACAAATTACTAGTTGGTAACGCCATATTTGGCGTAGTTGGTACAAATTACAATTTGGCAATGCCACAAACGCATGGACGAGCTTCTCTGCATCAGATATAGATAACGTTTTTTAGCTTAGAAATATTTCTAAGGTAAGAGAAGGCTGTTTTTATAACTTGGTTAATATGATTTTTGAAAGACAAGTTGCTGTCTAAAATAACTCCCAGGTCTTTTACCGTTGAACTAGTGGTTACAGAACATCCGTCTAAATGCAGGTTGGGATGCTGGAGCTTCTGTATACTGTTTTTTGGTCCGATGCGCAAAATCTCCGTCTTATCAGAATTTAATAGTAGAAAGTTATGGGTCATCATCTGAATCACTGCACCGAGTGCCTAGGGTGTGACCCCGTGAAGCAAGATGGGTGACATAGAAGACACTCCTAAACATGAGGAGGAAGTACCAGAGGAGGGAGAGGTATCAGAAACTCCAGTGCAGGCTGCTGCTGAAAAGTATGAGAGTGACACTGAAAATGGCACTTAACATTCTGCTGACATTAGTGTGCCTAATAAACCGCAGCCTGGGCCTAGTGACCTGGGTAGACAAATAGAGCCTGAAATGGGACTAAGAGATGGTGAGGTCTCACCAATAACCACAATTGATTTCTCTGCCCTCGAATGTACACTCAACCTTTCCCCAGGTCACTAAAACAAATGATGTATCAAGTCCTGGTAATAGTGATACCCTTTTTGCAGGTGCTTTTGAGAATGACTGGTATCAGTGGGCTATGTATATGGCAGCAGACAAGGGAAGGCTAGTTGCTTAGTGTGTATTCAATCACCTATGAGAGCTAAGATAGTAGTAACCAATCCATTTAGTTATGTATACTGTGCCCAGTATAAAAGGAACTTTTGTCATTTTTCACCAAATAATAGAACTCATTGTCTCCCTCAATGTTTAACGTATTTGGGGAATCCTGATTACAAGCATCTTCTTTCTTCTTACTAGAGATACAAGATACTGTATTTGTGCAGAAGTAGATGTACACGTAAGCATACACAATACACACAGGGACACATAAGGAGAGCAGTATATGGTAGAATTTTTGGGGGAATGTAGGACTATTTTTTGGGCATTTTGACGATACTAAATGGCATGCATATACCCCAGATTGAGTTGAATGTATCCATTTACATTTGTGGCATTTAGCAGACGCCCTTGTCCAGGGCGATGTACAAAAAGGCTTTGAGTCTTTAGCAATGAATAACTCTACACTGGTACATTAGATTACAAACTTAATATAAATATAACTCATGAATTCTACAAAGCAAACTTGCAAAGTGCTAATTTAAGTGTTTCAAGAAGAAGTAGGTCTTCAGCTGTCGCTTGAAGATATCTAGGGGAAGTTGATTCAGACAGTAGGAACTCCCAAGGTGATAGTGAACACTCAGATGGAAGATAAGAACTGTAGAAATTAGACTTTGTTTTTGCCATTGATAGCTCATTTCAAGATCAGTCAGTGCCAATAGCAGATTTCTTGTGGTTATGTGGAGGAAAGCAACTCAGACCTACAGTACCCAAAGGTTGGAAGGGATTGTGTGCTAGAGTGCGGTTGATACATAGGGTCATTATGACTTATTGGTTACATTTTGTAAATGCTAAGCGAGGTGGAGAATGTCTGCGCAGGGATAAGAGAGCATATAAGCCAGATGAAAAGGTTTATATAGATTCTTTAGGCCCACCTCGGGGAATTCCAAGTCAGTATAAGGCAAGAAATTAAGTTTCTGCAGGATTTTAGCCAATCCTAGTATGGGTAACTCCAAATAGGAATATGGAATGGATTAATTATTTGTACTATAACCAGCAGATGTTTATCAATTATACAGATAAAGCATTAACTGCATTGGGAGAACAGGTAGATGCAACAAGCAAGAAGACCTGGCAGAATAGATTAGCTCTTGATTGGTTACTGGTGGAAACAGGGGGAGTTTGTTTAATGTTTGGAGATCAATTTTGCACTCACATACCTAACAATACTGCACATCATGGTTCATTTACTGAAGCTATGTCTCAATTAAAAAAGTTAAGGCATGAAGTAAAGAACAATGCAGGCTGGGGAGCTGATACATGAGACTGGTTAGGGAACTGACTACATCAGACTCTAGAAAGCTACACGGCATGAGTTCTGTGACTGTTGCATCACTGTTTCTGATTTTGTGCTGACAGAAATGCTGTTCTGTGTAGGAAAAATCACGGTGATGGCCTGTGTGTTTATATGGTGGTGGTGTGGTGTGGTGGTGAATGAGGTGTGGTGGTGAACGAGGTGTGGTGTGTTGGGTGACGTCAGTTCCTGTTTCCTGTTTTTGAACTGTTTGCCGGGAATTTTGTTTGTATCGGCGTTTGAAATTTTTTACAGTTCGTTTTTTTCTCTCTTTCATCGCTTTAAAATATCAAAATATTGTTTTGATTTTCTGCGTCCTTTACTTTCCGTTGGCTCCGTCTCGTCTATTTTTGCTTTCGGAAGAGCGCTTTTTTCCCTGTTTGAGTGTTTGAAAGCAGTGAGCGGAGGACATTCACCAGAACTATGTACAGAACAGTAATCACATTAAGGTACGTAATTTCTTTACTATGGCGAACATCCAGTTCATTCAGTGTGTGAAGTGTGACATGTTTAGTCGGTCTTTCTCGGTTGTTAGCGAATTTTTTTCTGTGAGAAGTGTAAGCTAGTTTGCTCTTTGATGGAGAAGATCTTAACATTAGAGGAGTGCATCCAGAGTCTAGAGAGAAGTAGTGAGTGCGAAAGCAGTCCAGGTTCTGCAGGGGAAAGTCTGGATGCCCTAGGTGAAGTTAATATTCCCCCCACTCCGGCATTAGAGCCCTCGTAGCGGGGCGAATGGGTGACGACTTGGCGGCATACTCGCAAAGCCAAAACTAACGCTAAGGCTTGCCCACGGGAGCACCATTCCTCTCCGCTTCACATGTCCAACAGGTTTGCTCTCCTCAGTGAAGCACCTGCTGAGAAACCTGAAAGAGCTCTGGTTTTAGGAGACTTCATTCTGAGGCACGTGAAATTAGCTAGACCTTTAGGGGCACCAGCAGCACAGGTTATGTGTATACCGGGAGCCAGGGCGCCAGACATAGCAGGTCAGCTTAGATTCTTAGGAAAGCACATGTTCTCTAAGATAGTTTTTCACACAGGAGCTAATGATATACACCTTCGACAGTCAGAGGTTACTAAGAGTAATATTATAGAGGTGTGTAAATTAGCGCAAATTCAAGGCAATGTCCGATGCAGTAACATGCTCTGGCCCCATCCCAATGCGATGTAGCCTACAGCAGGTTATGGTCGCTAAACTGCTGGATGTCCGAGTGGTGCTCCAAAAACAATGTGGGCTTCATTAATAATTGGAGCATTTTTGAGGGCAAGGCTGGCCTGTTAGGGCGGGACGGTATCCATCCCACTCGGGAAGGTGCTGCTCTCATTTCTTGTAATATAGGTCATAGTCTCAGAACAGCGCTAGTTAACAAGTGACTGTCCAGAGCCAAGGCCAGGGAGCAGACAGACAGGCTAAACCGAACCGTCTGCTAGCTGCACAGAGTCGTCACTCAGGATCCACCATATTGAGACTGTGTCTGTCCCCCGAGCGAAACCAAAATATAGGAATTATCAGAAAGTCTGTTTTAGTAACCTGATTAACATTAAATTAAATAGGACTGAACGCACAGCCAGCACCTCTGATCTAAAGATAAGATTGTTGAATATTAGATCTCTCACGTCAAAAGCGCTTACTATAAACGAAATTATTACCGACCAGGAGTTTAATATAATGTGTTTGACAGAAACGTGGATTAAACCGAATGAATATGTAGCATTAAATGAGGCGAGTCCTCCTGGGTATAGTTACATACACCAACCCCGTCTAAATGGCAGAGGAGGTGGAGTCGCAGCTATTTATAATAATAATAATCTAAAAGTCACACAAAAGACTAAACACAAATGTAAAACATTTTGAAGTTCTTTACACCAGCATAAAATATTCAGTGTCCGAAAGCAGGTCCAGTCAGTCAATTCCAATAATTATTTTTTTATAGACCCCCAGGGCTCTACTCTGATTTTCTCTGATTTTCTCAGAATTTGCAGATATAATCACAAATTTAGCTACTTCTTTAGACAAAGCATTAATTATTGGTGACTTTAATATTGATTTTGATAATCAGGAAGACTCCTTAAGAGCAGCAGTTGTGTCCATTCTAGAGTCAGTTGGAATTAATAAGAATGTTATAGGACCCACTCATAGTGGTGGACACACTCTCGATTTGTTGTTAACATTTGGATTAAAAATAAAAAACTTAGTCATAATTCCACAGTCTGAAGATATGTCAGACCATTATCTCATCTCTTTTAAAATCTGCCTCAGTCATTGCATTACTACCTCACCACGTTACCGTGTTAAGCGTACTTTCACGTCAGCTAGAGCAGCACGTTTTATCAACAATCTTCCAGAAATTACGATATTAGATAGATCTCTGTCTGACCCCGCAGAGCTCGACTGGGCCACTGAATACCTAGAATCAATGTTACGTTATACTGTAGATGATGTAGCTCCCCTTAAGACCAAAATGATCAGGGAGAAAAAATTAACACAGTGGTATAATGATCATACACACAACTTAAAACAGACCACTTGAAAATTAGAACAGTATTTTAAATAGCATGGAAGGAGAGCCTTCTAAATTATAGAAAATCTCTTAGTGCTGCTAGATCAGCATATTTCTCCTCCCTCATAGAAAATAACAAGCATAATCCTAGATTTTGATTCAGCACAGTAGCAAAATTAACAGGTAATAAAAGCACTGCACTCACATGCACACCATCATTTGGTAGTAATGATTTCATGAACTTAAAAACATAAAATAAAAACATCAGGCAAGAATTCCAGACGGTTAAAATAAATCCAAATTATTTTACAAGTAACCCTGTAGACAGCAGCGTAATTAAAGCAGACAATCAACTACAAAGCTTTACTCCTATTCATGAGAATGACCTAATTTCATTAATTTCCTTATCAAAATCATCAACCTGCATTCTCGATCCCTTGCCTACAAGTTCCTTTAAACAGATAACTCCAGAGGTAATTGAACCTGTTTTAAAAATAATAAACTCTTCCATTAGCACTGGTTATGTACCAAAATCCTTCAAACTGGCAGTTATCCACCCCCTAATTAGGAAACCTGACCTTGACCCATGTCAGCTGTCCAACTACAGACCAATATCAAACCTCCCCTTTATATCCAAAATTTTAGAAAAGGCTGTAGCACAGCAGTTCTGCTCACACCTACTTTTGAATAACATTTTTTAAATGTATCAGTCAGGATTTCGGCCTCATCATAGCACAGAGACGGCGCTAGTTAAGGTGGTAAATGACCTGTTATTGGCCTCTGATCAGGGTTTTGTCTCCTTACTTGTTTTGCTTAGTGCAGCTTTTGACACCACTGATCACACTATACTACTGCTAGACTTGAGAGCGTTGTTGGAATAAAGGGAACAGCTCTCTCTTGCCTCAGGTCTTATTTGACTGATCGCTATCAGTTTGTTGATGTAAATGGTGTTCTCCACACTCTCTGAGGTAAAGTTTGGTGTTCCTCAAGGATCTGTCTTAGGCCCTCTGCTTTTCTCTTTATATATGCTGCCTCTTGGTGAAATTATTCATAAACATGGGATTCGCTTCCATTACTATGCTGATGATACACAGCTGTATATTTCAACAAAGCCAGATGAGAGAGATCAGCTTAACAATGTTGAGAAGTGTGTAAGGGACATTAGACAGTGGATGCTTGATAACTTTCTTCTGCTTAACTCAGATAAGATGGCAGTACTTTTACTAGGGCCACATGCAGCTAGAAGTATACTTTCTGATTACGTAGCATCTCTGGATGGTGTTTCTGTTTCAGCATGTACGGCTGTCAAAGACCTTGGTGTGATTATTGACCCTAGTCTTTCCTTTGAGGCTCACATAAATAATATCACCAGGATTGCCTTCTTTCAACTTAGAAATATGATGTCTTTACAGGATGCAAAGAAACTATTTAATGCCTTTGTTACATCTAAATCAAATCAAATCAAATCAAATTTTATTCATCACATACACATACATACAGGGTACGACATGCAGTGAAATGCTTTATACGACGGTCCGGCAAGAGGGGAATAGGGTGGGGAGAAAGAAAAAAGGCAGATAAATAAAGTATAAAAACTATATAAAATAAAATATAAGGTATAAAGGATATATAAAGATATGTATTTAAACAAAGAGAAAAATGTATATACAAAGAAAATCCTTATGGCAGTAGACAGTGAAACAGTAAACAATGTGTACCAAAGTGTAAACAATAGACAATTTTAGTGGTGGGTTTTCCATAAAGTGTCCGTGTGCAGTATGGTGTGGTGTAAGGGCCCGTAAGTGTCCGTGTGCGGTATAGAGTGTCCATAAAGTGTCCGTGTGCAGAATGGTGTGGTATAAAATAAATAAATATAAAGTGCACTTTGCTGTGCAAGTCCAGAGTTTAAAGTGTTGTGGTGCGAAAGGTGAGATTTGTACAGAGAAGAAGTGTGACGATGGAATGAGTGGACCAGCTTTTAGATCCTGGGTGTTTCCTCGTTTAAACACCGAATGGCCTGCGGGAAGAAGCTCCTCCTCATTCTCTCTGTGTTCGCTTTCAGGGAGCGGAAGCATTTCCCTGAACGCAACAAAGAGAAGAGTCCATTGTTGGGATGGCTGAGGTCCTTTATAAACTTCCTGGCTCTGGTCCTGCACCGCGTGCTGTAGATGTCCTGCAGGTCAGGGAGCTCAGTGTGGATGGTACGTTCAGCTGAACGCACCACCCTCTGGAGGGCTCGTCTGTCCTGCATGGTGCTGTTCCCAAACCAGGAAGTAATGCTACCCGTCAGAACACTCTCAATGGTGCAGGTGTAGAAAGTCTTAAGCGCCTGAGAGGGTAGTTTAAAGTCCCTTAAGCGTCTCAGATGGTACAGACGCTGCCGGGCCTTCTTCACCAGGGTGTTTGTGTGACAGGACCAAGACAGATCCTGTGTGATGTGAACACCCAAGTACCGGAAAGATCCTGTGTGATGTGAACACCCAAGTACCAGTCTAGATAACTAGCAATCTAGATACCAAGTACCGGTATCTAGATTGGACTACTGTAACGCTTTACTGTCTGGGTGTCTGAGTAAGTGCAGAAATAAGCTTTTTGCATTCTATTTGTTGGTACCTCAAATAATGAAGACTACAGCAGGGGGCAGATTTTTCTCTTATAAACGGTGGGGACAGTTTCTCATCAACGGCCTGGAGATCCATGAAATTCTGGAGTAAGAAAGGGAGCTTTGAGGATGGATTTGGACTGTAGTTAATGTCAACAGTCTGCTACACTGACTCAGGACTACAGTTTGCTTCTGATCTCCATCACTGCACCTCAACATAATAAATAGACATTCGGTGCAACTCAGATGAGGATGAGGTTCCCTCTTAAGTTTGGTTCCTCTTAAGGTTTCTTCCTTATGCCATCTAGGGTTTTTTTTTTTTTTCTTCATTATATCGATTTTTATCACCACATTATCTGTGTAAAGCTGTTTTGATACAATGTACATTGTTAAAAGCGCAATACAAATAAACATGAATTGAATTAAATTGAATTGAATTTAAATAATTTGAGCATAAAGCCCACTCATCAGATGTTCCAAACTGGTTCTGAAACAGGTGAAAAAATGGCAAGCATGTGCCATCTCTCCTGGGACATTTTCAGGGAGACCATAACTAACAGCGACTTCACCAACTTGGAGGAGTACACATCATCAGTGACCAGCTACATCAGCAAGTGCATTTATGATGTCAATCTCATTTTCTCAACTATTTTTTAACTGTATTAAATGGACATTTGGTGCCACCTGGATGAGGATGGGTTCCCTCTTGAGTCTGGTACCTCTGATTATTAGGAACAAACTTACAATTGTAAAACAATAAATACACATTCATACCATAACCTTATTCCCTGCATGAGTGAAGTTCCTATGTACTATTTACAATGAGGGTTCTGGAAGCACAATAATAAAAAAAATATTTATCTTCCTGGGTTATATAAAGGTAAAAACTGTGTGTGTGTGTGTGTGAGAGAGAGAGAGAACATGGAATGGTGAGGAAATTATGACATGATAAAGAAAATATGCAAGCAAAGTAAACTAAAGGAGTGTTGTCAACCAGGTGGCACTCACTGTGTGTGTGTGTGTGTGTGTGTGTGTGTGTGTGTGTGTGTGTGTGTAGAATATCAGTGTCAGGTACAACCTGTCTTGTGACTGGACTAAAAATTCCTCTTCTGTCTTCTTTACATATTTCTTCCCTCCATTTCTATTTTTCTGTTTCTACTTTTCTTTTAATGACAGCTACAAAACATTTAGACTACACACACATACACACACAGCGAGATTGTGAAACCAGTTTTTTTGGATGGTGAGGTCTATATTTGAGGTTTCACTTTACCGTGTGCTTGTTTGGTTTCACACACATCCACACCCTCGTACCTCCAAGCTCTCCTACTTATCTGCATCCCCTCCAAGTCAAGAAGCTTTTATTTTCATTTCAACCATATACAGTAATCTCCCACTTTACTGCGGTTCGAATCTCGCACCCCGGTTTATCGCGGAATTGCATTTGCCACATAACTAATTAGTTTGGCTGATTTTCCCGGTCTCTCGCGGAGAGCACCATGGACCAAAACACTTAAAGGGAATTGTTTTTATGGAGTTTTATGTTGAAGTAATAAAATGTATTAATTATTAAGTACAATTTTAATACAGAACAGTACTGCATTTCTGGGGTGGCATTTATTGAGTTTTTTCTTTAATTGCAGGCGGTTCTGGAATGTAAACACCACAATAAACGTGGGATTACTGTACATCTGACGCAGTACACAATGAAATAGGAACATTTCTCCAGAACCCTGGTGCTACAATAAAACAACATAGGGCCGCTTAACAGAACACAGAGATACATACAGAACACAGATAAATACAGAACACAGATAAATACAGAACACAAAGCTACATACAGAACATAGATACATACAGAACACCGAAAAATACAGAACACAGAGCTACATAGAGAACAAAGCCCACGAAGTCCCAAACTGGCGCGAGGCAGTCTGTATATACAATCCAAGAATGCACTTCACAGGG
Organism: Silurus meridionalis; assembly: GCF_014805685.1. Lineage (NCBI taxonomy): Eukaryota > Metazoa > Chordata > Actinopteri > Siluriformes > Siluridae > Silurus > Silurus meridionalis. The sequence continues at coordinate 42,301,244 of NC_060887.1, read as the reverse complement.
CGCCAGGTGGTGAGGGTGAGCGGCATGGAACTCCGCCAGCAGCGCCAGGTCCAGCACGTCCTGCCGAGCCACCCAAGACCGCTCCTCTGAACCATACCCCTCCCAGTCCACCAGGTACTTAAGGCGACAGGCTGATCCACGACCTCCAGCTGGACGGGCGCCGCGGGGTCACATGGATGGTGAGAGACAGGCAAGACATAAGGCTTCAGTAGGGACACGTGAAAGATAGAGTGTATGCGATGGCAGATCCAGCCGGTAGGACACGTCGCTGATCTGCCTGGAGAACCGGGGGCTCAGCTTGCGGCACGGCAGCTTCAGCCTCAGGTCCTTCGTCAACAGCCACACTTAGTATTGCAAAGGGCCTGACGCAGCTGGGTGTGAGCCGACTCCCAGACTCAGTTGCTCTCACGGAACCAGGAATCCACCGAGGGCACGTTGCAGGGTTCGTCCGACCATGCTGGAACCCCAGCACGCACTGAAAGGGGGTGAGGCCCGTGGAGTCCTGGTGGAGCGAGTTCTGCGCATACTCCACTAATGGCAGGAAACAACACCAATCCCCCTGGTCCTGGCCGCAGTAGGCCCTCAAGTACCGGCTCAGCTCCTGAATTTTCCGTTTCGCCTGGCCGCTGGACTGCGGGTGGTAACCGGATGTCAGGTTTACTGACACCCCCAGGAGCTGGAAGAAGGCCCTCCAAACCCAAGACGTGAACTGAGGCACGGGGTTTGAGACTATTCCTCCGGGAGGCCGAAGTTCCGGAAGATGTGGTGGAACAGGGCCTCGGCTGTCTCGAGGGCAGTGGGCAGACCCCTTAGAGGGATGAAGCGGCAGGCCTTGGAGAAGCGGTCTACCACCACCAGGACGCACATGTTTCCACCCGACCGTGGCAGGTCGGTCACGAAGTCGATGTCCAGGTGGGACCAGGGGCACTGAGAGATGGGATTGCCCGCATTGGCAGGTGGTGGGGACGAAGACGCCTCGGGACACCCCTCCGGGGCAGGTTCCTGGAGAGAGGCCGGAGTTGTGGAGGGGTGCCCAACCGCTGGGAGAGAGCGGCCCCTACACCGGTTGAGGAGGCGTCGACCTTGACCACGAAAGGCCTCCGGGGTCTAGGTGACGCAACACAGGAGCGAGGCAGAAGCGTCAGCGGAGCTCGTGGAAGGCCTCCTGGGCCTCTTGGGTCCACCTCAGGGTTCGTGCTTTACCCCTGAGGAGCGAAGTGAGGGGAGCGGTGATCCGGCTGTAACCCTGGATGAACCGAAATTTGCGAAACCCAGGAAATGTTGGAGCTTCTTAATAGACTCCGGGACAGGCCAGTTCTTCACCGCCTTTACCTTACCCTTGTCCATCTGTATCCCCTGCGAACTGATCACGTAACTCAGGAAGCAGACTTTTGGGCGGTGGAACTCGCACTTCGAGAGGTTCAGGTAGATCTGGAGGGAACGAAGTGCCCCCAGGACGTCACGCACATGGCTCTGGTGCTTCTCCAGGTTCCGTGAGTAGATCAGTATGTCGTCAATGTAGACTTTGATGAACCTCTGGAGGTAGGGCTGGAGCACTTCATTCATGAACCCCTAGAAGACGGCTGGAGAGATTGAGAGGCCATACGACAAGACCCGGTACTCATAGTGTCCCGATGGCGTGATGAAAGCGATCTTGCACTCATCTCCTTTTCTGATGCATACCAGGTTAGAGGCACTCCGGTGATCGAGCTTGGAGAACACCCGTGCCTCCCTTAGGTCCTCCCGAGCTGCTGGAACAAGTGGAAGGGGGTAAGGGAGAGGAGCGATCTGGGCATTCAGCTGCCTGTAGTCAATGCAGGGACGAAGACCCTAACCCCATCCTTCTTCCCCACGAACAAAAAGCTTGACGCCGCTGGGGAGGAGGAGTGAGTGATGAAACCCTGGCAGAGAGCCTGCTGGATGTACTCCTCCATTGCCCTGTGTTCGAGAGTGGACAGGGGATAGACTTGCAAGGCCGGTAAGTGGGGGGAGACAAGTAGCCCCCTGCACACAGAACACGTCCTCGAACGCTTGGTACTCCTTGGGAATCTCCACCTGAGTTGCGATCGTGGCTTCCTCCACCCTGGTGGCACCCACCATGGCCTTGGGGAACTGTGACGGGAGCTGGGAGAGGCAGTGCCCCTGCAGTGTGTACTCCACTCCAGGATGTCGCAGGGGTCCCAGGAGCATCTCGGGACATGTTGTTGCAGCCATGGCCTCCCCTGGATCACGCTGACCATTGAGTCATCAAGAACCATGAACCAAATCTCCTCTCGATGGAACAATCCCACCTGTATAGTGACAACCGGTGCACAGTACTTCACCCAACCCCGACCCAGTGGGCGTCCCTGGATGGTCCGGACGGCTAAGTCCTGGAAGCCCCTCTCTCGGGGGAGTCGTAGGCGGTCGAGGCAGGCTTGGGAGATGAAGTTCCCTGCCGAGCCAGAGCACGTAGGGAGATAGAGAGAGTGGGGGTCAGAAGCGTCACGGTCAGCTTAGACAGGGAAGAAATGTCTGTAGGAAACTCTACTGTACTGACCGCCGTACAAGCAGGACGTGTGGGGCATCTGGCGATGGAGTGGCCCAGCGTCCCGCAGTACAGGCACTTCCCGGTGGCCAGGCAGCTGTTCCTTTCTCTCCAGGGACGGCCTCTGTGAGCCTAGCTGCATCGGTTGGGTGTTGGAGGCCGCCGTGGATCCTGGTTGGACTCCCGGGTGTGGTGATGTAGTCTGGCACGACGCCGGACGTTGTGAGAGCCCGATGGATTTCTGGATAAAGTCCTCCAGTCACACCATGTCGTCGGAAATCGCCATTGCCTGTTGAATATCCGGGGCCAAAGCCAGCCGATATACACCTAGTAGTGCTGTCTCGTTCCAGCCACTAGATGGCGCCAGGGTGTGGAAACGGAGGCTGTATTCCGTGATGATGTCATTCCCCTGACCCAAGCTGAGCACCTGGTGGCCGTGAAAACTTCCAGGAAGTGCGCGATGAACTGGGCATAGTCGTCCCACGGCGATTGAGCCCAAGCCAGCGCTCTCCCGGAGAGGAGTAAGATGAGGAACGCTTCCTCGGATCGCTCGGAGGGAAAACGCTGCGGTTGCATCTTGATGTAGAGATTCACCTGAAGCAGGCATTTGGAAGCTTTTCCCAAAAAAGCAGCCGGGAGCACCATGGGACTGCCGGTGATTGCAGAGGGTTTGGGCGAGCCGCAGCAGAGGGAAAGGCGGCTCAGAGCGCAGCGACGAGATCCTAAACCGGATCAGATGAGGTGCTGGGTCGGGGATCCATCGCCAGGTAAGAGCCGGAGAATGCTCTTTAGTGCCTTTAAGGTCCGTTATTCTGTTATGCGGTAGTGATAAAAACGGAAGCCAAAGTACCAGCAAACAGTGTTTATTGAAACAATAGGCAGAGCCAACACAAATACTTTTGGGGATAATAATCCGATGGTGCGCTCCGGGAGAGCGCCCACAAAGTCCCGAACTGGCACGGGGCAGTCCGTATATACAATCCAAGAATGCGCTTCGGGGAAGCATGACGCCGGGCAGCAACAGAAAAACGCAGCTCAAGCAGCGTATGCATAGAAACAATAACAGACGCTGGGCAAGGGTGAGTGAGGGGTTTATATGCGTGCCTGTAATGAGAGTCAGGTGTGTGTAATCAGTATGATGGAAAGGCATTCTGTGCAGGCGGGGCACGCACGGGAGAAGAAGCAGGGTGCTCCCTGACAGCTACATACAGAACACAAATAAATACAGAACACAGAGATACATACAAGTCAAGTCAAGTTAAGTTTATTTCTATAGCGCTTTTCACAAAAGACATTGTCTCAAAGCAGCTTTACAGAAATCAACAGTCAAGGTGAATGGTGTGTATTTATCCCTGATGAGCAGCCATGGCGACTGTGGCAAGGAAAAACTCCCTTAGATATTATGAGGAACAAACCTTGAGAGGAACCAGACTCAAAAGGGGAACCCATCCTCATTTGGGTGACATCAAGAGTTTGATCATAAATCTTTCAACAATACAGAACACTGGAGAGTGAGAACTAACATGAGCACTGGAGTGTGTGATTATGAGTGATGTTCTTTCTACAGTCTTATACAGTCTTTATGGTTATAAAACTAGTAGCTACTGAGCTCAACATTTGTGATCATCACAGTTCCAGCACCAGCTTCTCCATGCCAGAGCCTTTAAACACTCCAGGAGGTCCAAGGTCAAAACTCCACACATGTAGTGGGATCCAATTGGCACTGGTACGTCCCTAGATGGTATGGGATGTTTGCGACTTCGGCATCTGCTTCACATGGGACGTGACTGAAGCTGGCCAAACCTCAGGATGCCTCGGGATGGGGAGAGAAAGACAAGCAGTGGAGAGAAATAAGCGTAGCTGCTGTTCATGATATTAACAGCACAAGTTGTTAATGTGCATGTGATCAGATGTTCTGGAGAGAAATTAGCGTAGCTGCTGTTCATGATATTAACAGCACAAGTTGTTAATGTGCATGTGATCAGATGTTCTGGAGCACAAGGTTATGATGTGAGACGTATGTTATGTGTAGGCTTTGCTAAAAAGATACGTTTTTAATCTGCACTTAAACTGGGAGAGTGTGTCTGAGCCCCGAACACTGTCAGGAAGACTATTACAGAGTTTAGGAGCTAAATGTGAGAATGATCTACCACCTTTAGTGGATTTTGCTATTCTAGGAACTACTAGAAGCCCAGAGTTTTGAGATCTCAGGGAGCGTGACGGATTGTAGCGTGTTAAAAGACTGGAGAGATACATGGGAGCCAAACCATTTAGTGCTTTATACGTAAGAAGTAGTAGTTTCAAGTCTATTCAAAACCTAACAGGAAGCCAGTGCAGGGCTGATGAGATTGGGGTTATATGATCATATTTTCTTGACCTTGTAAGAACTCTTGCTGCCGCATTCTGCGTATGTTATGTGTAACGTACGTTATGTGTGGGCTTTGCTAAAAAGACGTTTTTAATCTACACAAGAGAAATGGGCAGCAACAATCTTTTCTAAAACCTTAGTGTAGCGCTTATGGTATTAATCTTATGGAAGTAGCTAAAAGACGCTAACATCTACCTAGGTTCGATGAGAGGTAGGTTGGGCCAATTCACACGAGAAGCTCCGGTTGAGTTGAACAGCTGACAATTTTATTGCCTTCTTACAACAGTGCAAAATAAATGGCACAATAATGTTGAAACAAAAAAAGGAAGAGCTCTTTAAAATAATAAAATAATAAAGTAAATTCCCCTTAAATGTTCAATTGGTTCCGTAAGTGAATGTGGAATGTGGATCCAAAGACCTGTGAATGTGTATTTCAGTAAGCATAAATGTCCTTGTCCTCAAGTGCACTTGGTGTAACACTACTGTGTGTGAATAATGCCTTAACTGGCACGCTCGACGTAAATCAGGATTCCTCTGGTGACAAATCAACGGCTGGCCACTCCGTTAAGATCATCTACCAGTCTCGCTGGGCTATGCTCGCCATCTCGGTTCATCCAGACTTTCTAGTACTAAAAAAAAACAATCGGAGTTTCAATTGTTTTTACTTGGAATTATTTCCTCTGCTTCCTGCTGGTTTTAGAATTCTAGAAGTGTTATTTCTGCTGGTTTTATAATTTTAGAAGGGGTATTTCTGCTAGTTTTATAATTTTGGAAGGGGTATTTCTGCTGGCATTCACAAGGAGATGAAAAAACAAAAAGGGGGAAAAGCTGATAACCAAGGCTCTAATCGAGTCAGCCTCCAACGCCCCCTATGGTTGGGAGTAAAACTACAGCATAGTAGCCCTTATTTCTCTATGGGTTACACCCACCCCTCTTTACTCAGCATGAGTCCCTTCATGCCGTTCAGTCTAAACAACCTCAATAGGGGAGATATCATAGCCACCAAAGGTGTCAAGTGCTTGATTCAAGCTATTTAGAAGATTCTGTGCAAAGGATATTAATGGTTTCCCTAACTCAGGGTAGGTGAAACGACCTGGTGGTCACCTTGATCTCCCTGGCCTACGAATAGAACCAATTGCATCTCCAATTTCATTTGTTTCTACATGTGCACTTTCACTTTCTTTTCCTCCATCTGTTTCCATACACGTTTCTGCATCAAAATCAGTATCTTGTTGAACTTCATCTCCAACTTCCATTACTTCAGAGTTTCCAAATGTATATTTATCAGTTGGCTCAAAACGAAAGTTGGAATTTCTGTGTTTGTCTCATCCAGTAAAGATTTGTCCTCCCCAGCCATATGCTGTTCATGTTGAATCATAGTTTCCTCCTCCCCAATTGTCTCAGGAGTTGCATCTACAGGTTCTTCCAATGAGACAGTGTGTCCAGTATCAAGCTCATTCTGGGGTAGGGAAGTCTGTGATATAGTTGGAAATTCAACTGTCATATTTTCATCCACTTCTGTGGGTTTACCCAGTTGCTGTGTCTTTGGGATATCATATACCTGAACAAACCTTTTCTCAGGTAGCTGGGTGGGATAAAAGGGCAAGTCATCCTCATCCTCAGACTCTACCTCACAATGTTGCGGTTGAGCGCTTCTAGTCCTTGGCCGGCAGACCTTGGGCTCATCCTGATCAACTTCCTCGTCTTGAGATAAGTCGCCGCATGGCAGTAAATGATCCCTATGCAAAGTTCGGACAAGACCATCCCCATTTATGGGTTGTACCGTGTACACAGGTAGGTCTCCCATCTTTTTTAGAACTTTGTACATGGTGGATTCCCACTTATCTGCAAGTTTGTGTTTGTTCCGCAGCCGAAGATATCTCACCAATACTTGATCACCTTCCGCTAATGTTGACTCCCTTACTGACTTATCAAAACAACGTTTGTTCCGCTCAGCCACCTTTTGTGAATTTCGTCTGGCGATCTGATAACTTTCCTGTAGTCGCACCTTCAAGGTTGTTACATACTGAGAGTGAGACTTAGGAGCTCCATTCTTAACAGGCAAGCAGAATGCAATATCCACTGGTAGCCTAGGCTGACGCCCAAACATCAATTCATAAGGGCTGAACCCTGTGACCTCACTCTTGGTGCAATTATAAGCATGAGTTAGTGGCTTTACATAGTCACGCTAATGACTTTTCTTCTTTTCACTTAAAGTTCCTAACATACCAAGGAGAGTTCGATTGAAGCACTCAACAGGATTTCCTCAGATGGTAGGGACTGGTGCGCACTTTAGTAATTCCAGCTAAAGCACAAAGCTCCTTGATGACTCGTGACTCAAAATCCCTTCCCTGATCACTGAGCAGACGTTCTGGAAACCCATAATGCACCAGATACTGCTCCCAAAGGCATTTTGCAACAGTTGTGGCCTTCTGATCTTTGGTTGGTATGGCAACGGCATATTTGGTGAAGTGGTCAGTTATAACCAAGATGTCTTTGGTGTTATGACTGTCTGGCTCTAATGATAAATAGTCCATGCAAACAAGCTCCATTGGACGAGTTGTTTCAATACTCACAAGAGGTGCGGCTTTCTCAGGTGGTGTTTTCCGCCTAACACAACGTCCACAGGACTTGAGTTTTCTGTCTACATCCATAGCCATCTTAGGCCAATAAAACCTTGACCGAACTAAGTCAAGAGTTCTTTTCAAACCCATATGCCCCATATCATCATGGAGACACGTAAGAATGGTGGACCTTAGTGAACCAGGCACCACAAACTGGTAAGTGATCTCACCCTCAGATTGGCGAGTTCTGTAGAGGAGACCATTTCTCAGCTCAAGTCGTTTCCACTCTTTGAGCATTAACTTGAGTTCCAGAGAGTCAGCACTAAGGTTGGGGGTCGGTTCATTCCCAGCTTCCAACAGATCAAGGACACGTCCAATAACTGGATCAGACCTTTGCTGGTGCTGGAGTTCGGACTCACTATAGGTAGGTATGGTGCAATAACCAGACAATCCTTCTTCTTCGTAAACAACAGGCACTGCATCAGCATGAATAGCAAGGGATTCTACCAATGCAATGGATGGTACTTTACTCTCAGGGTCTACCAGAAGGTGCCGATTATATAAAGTGCCAATTATGTCAGGGGATAAGTTTTGTTGATTAGGGGATGAAGACAGATGATGGGATGCGAACTGTTTTATCCGCTCCCGTTCCTCCAGAGAATTAGAGTCATCGGCCAGAGGTTCGTGAGGCCGCCTTGAGAGGCCATCTGCATCCTGATTGCTCTTTCCAGCACGGTATTTGATATTGAATAAAGATAGTCTTGAAATTTCTCTACAATAGACCATTTCAAAGCAAGAAATTACAGCTTGTGAGCTGGATAACCCTTTCGCTATGCTAGAGCCCTCTGCTGGCATAGGCAATAACACGCATTTCATCATCCTGTTCTTGATATAGGACAGCCCCTAACCCTGAGGTACTGGCATCAGTGTGAAGAACATACGGTAATTTTGGATTAGCAAATCCGAGCACAGGTGCAGAAGTAAGCTTTTCAATGATTAACTCAAAAGATTCTTGGCAGGCGGTTGTCCACCGATCAGCAAATGGTTCTTTAAAGTTAAAGTACTTTCTGGAGCAAGTTGTTGCCTTTTTGCCCTTCCTACAAGGTGGATAGCCTCTGGTAAGGTCATTTAGAGGCTGGACTATCTTTGAATAGTCTTTTACAAAACGGCGATAATATCCTGCAAATCCAAGAAAAGATTTGAGCTCGGTGAGGGTTTGAGGTTGTGGCCAGGTATGGAGGGCACTAACCTTCTCAGGGTCAGTCTCTACTCCCTTGCTGGAAACTATGTGGCCTAAATAACGTACTGAACTTTGGAAGAAACGACATTTTGCTGGGGATAGTTTTAAGCCATGTTCCCCTAATTGCTGGAGAGCCTAGCTTCATGCTCCTCTAGTGTACTTGTAAACACGATGACGTCATCCAAAAACACCAGCACTTCTTTCAAATTAAGACTGCCCATACATCTTTCCATTAAACGTTGGAAGGTACTGGGTGCGTTAGTGATGCCCTGCGGCATACGATTAAATTCAAAGAACCCTAAAGGACACACAAATGCGGTTTTAGGCTTATCACGTTCCTCCATTTCAATCTGGTAATAGCCAGACTTAAGGTCCATTACCGAAAACCATCTGGATCCAGCAAGAGCTGAAAAAGCCTCTTCAAGATTTGGTAACGCATATGCATCTCGGATCGTTATTGCATTTAACTTACGATAGTCGATGCAGAGGCGTACTTCTCCATTCTTTTTCCGAACCACCACAATTGGTGAAGAGTAAGGGGATTCTGATTCGCGTGTAACCCCTGCATCTAAAAGGGTTTGCAGGTGTCTCCTTACAGCCTCATAATCATTTGGATGGATAGGCCTAGACTTTTGCTTAAAGGGTGTTTCATCCTTTAGGTTAATATGATGTTTGATTTTAGTTGCATGCCCAAAATCAAGGTCATGCTGGGCAAAGACATCAGCATAAGCTCTGAGATTTTGAGTTACTCTTTCTTTCCACTCATTTGAGAGAGAGGAATCACCAAAATCAAATTCTAGATTTGGCTTAATATGTTCGCTGACTGACTGAGAAGCCATAATACAGCATTCCGTAGCAACAGCTTTTCGGTCAGAAGACGACAAGTTGTCATGTATCTCCACTGGAGTATGGAGTTCTGCGATGACACAATTTGAAGGAAGTGTTATGTCATGCTCAGATTCATTTCTAACCCATACAGGTAATTTATGGGGATGTTGCTTAGGCAAAACCACAAGACAGCTCTCTACAAGGATTCCACCAGGTAGAGATGATAATGTTGGTTGTTCTACAATTGCGCACTCGCCAAATGTACAAGCCTTCACAGAGCAGTCAAGAGGGATTCTACTTTGAGCAGGTATCACTGGCCTCACTTTGCTCTTAAGAGTCATCAAGCCAACTCTTCCGGTTGAGCTCAATTCTTTTCTAAACTTAAGTGTACGAAGAATTTGCCTATAACCATAGACAGATGACAAGTCATTTGGTTTTTTGCCCTGACAGTGCTCTTCATATAAGACATCCAAGGCATTTGTTCCGATGAGTACTGGCAAGTCACTGCGCACGTCTGGAACTACTAACGCCAAAGTAGAAATTTCAGGCTCCGTTTCGATAAAGTTCTTTGGAAATTTGAGGATAAGGGAAACATATCCCAAGTATGGAACACTTTGACCATTAGCACTTTCAACCTCTAGGCCATCAATAGGTTGAATTGGGTGATTTTGCAATTTGTTGTTATAAAAGGATGATGATATGGTAGTCACTTGGGACCCGCTGTCAAGGAGACAATTACAGTTGACTCCTGACAAAAGTGTACTGCCAATATCATTTTGTCCTACTAGCCCTCTAGGCAGAGTCATCTCGTGCGTCGTTTTTTGAGAATTGATGGATGCTTGAAACTGTGTTTTGGTCTTGGGACATTGATTCTTAATCTCAGTTCCTTAAAGTCCCTTCTCAGGAACTGATTTTAGTTTAAATCATGTTTGTTTTGTTTTTCCCAGGCCTTTTGTTTTTGTTTAAACTGATTGCGCTTAACTTAAACCAAATCGTAGTTCGGCTCATTACTGCAAGATGAAGCAATATGGCCATCCTCACCACACTTGAAACAGTAGCCCGGACGAGGCTTCTTTGTGAGCTTTAAGTCACCTGAGCATAAGGTGTTTTCTTCAGTAGAGACCTTAGCTTTAGGCCTTGTTTTCTTAGTAGCGGTCTGGTTGGAGTTACCACTCAGGGATGCTTTCAGAGAGGCCACTTGAGCCTGCAGCTGGGTAAATTGTTTTTCCATGTTGTGTGTACTGGCAGAGGATGTTGTGTCTGCAGCAATTGCTATGTCCATATCATTGGTGACATAATCCTTCGTTGTTAGAGAACATGCCTGGGCTTTGGTTTTAGAAAGGCCCAAGTGTTGTTTCATCCGAGAGGACTTAGCTGCTTGCCGGTCCTCCTCAGTATGTAACAAAAGTAAGAATTCTGAAAACGAGGGAGGGTTGTGTTTCTTCTGCTCAAGCTGAAGATTGGTAATCAAACTTGTCCCAGCAACCTCTGCAAAATTGTTTAATCAGCTGCCGTTCTAAGTCACTGGCAACAATACCTCCTCTACTAATTACTTTATTTAACACTATCTGCAGTCTTTGCAAGTAGCTAGAAGGTTTTTCACCTGTATTTTGATTGGTATTCAGGAATTTTGCAAAGAGCTCATCTCCATCATCAACAACGCAATATGCTGAATATGCTGAGTCAAGCAGACTGATATAATCTCTGGGGGTTGCATTCAGCCCAAGATGCTTTACAACATTAGTAGCGGGTGGAGAGAGGCTTTCCACTATTTTCCTTACAATGTGTCTGGCAGACAGGTTGGCATCCGTAAGGTGGAATTTAACATTGCTACGCCATGTGTCATAATCAGATTCCATGTGCGGGCATGGAATTTTTCCAGAAAAAGGCCTAAGTTTGCCATGGCCATAGTAGTGGGGAGACAATTCACTGTTCTTGATGACATGCTCAACCACTACCTTCTGAACTTCAGGAGTGGTGAGTTGTTCAATGGTTAAGCAGGGAGCTTGTTTTTTATGTAAGGGCAATTTCCCTTTGTCCACAATGAATGGGAGTGAATCAGGCTCTTGGTACTGGGCTGAGTCAGAACTTTCCATAGTAATTTGACTTTCATGTATTGGTTCAGCTTGGGCTATGTCGTTAGTAAGCTTTTCGCTAGCTACTGACACGTCTGATTTGGTTGTGTGGTGTCTTTTACCGGACCCCTCTATTCTAGATAACTCATCTTTCAAAACTTTCTCAAAGTCAGTGCCACTTCGTTTAGCAATATCCCGCAATTCAGTTAAATAAGAATAAGTTAAGTTAGAACCTTTGTCGCCAACATACAGTTCAGACAGTAGCTGAATGTGATGAATAACATTTGGGTTACTGCTCATCCTGTTGCAGGGTAAATCACTGCAAAGAAACTTAACTGGTTCACCTGAGGTGAACTCCACAATGGCTGTGTTTTTAAACTGAGCCTTAGCACTAGTAATGTTAATTACCCTTTGGATAGAACCAAACATTGCTAAGTACTTTAGAACTTCATTGTCTAACTCATCACCAGTCAAGCCACTCACTGAGACTGAATTTGGCACTTTAACATTTTCTGATTCGATTGTGTCTATGTTCTATTTGACCCTTTCTATTTGAAAGTAACCAAATGCAACAAAATGTCAACTTCCACTCAACAAAAGAGCTCTACTACAAAGGAAACCTCTCCTGGCTGGCTCGCCAAGTTTTGTGTAGTCAAGTCAAGTCAAGTCAAGTTTATTTGTATAGCGCTTTTCACAACAGACATTGTCTCAAAGCAGCTTTACACAAATCAACAGTGATGGTGAATGGTGTGCATTTGTCCCTGATGAGCAAGCCGTGGCGACTGTGGCAAGGAAAAACTCCCTTAGATGTTATGAGGAAGAAACCTTGAGAGGAACCAGACTCAAAAGGGGAACCCATCCTCATCTGGGTGACATCAAGAGTTTGATCATAAATCTTTCAACAATACAGAACACTGGAGAGTGGGAACTAACATGATTACTGGAGTATAAGATTATAAGTAATGTTCTTTCTGCAGTCTTAAACAGTCTATATGGTTAGTAGCTCCGAGTTTTATAAGCTCAGCATTTGTGATCACCACAGATCCAGCATCAGCTTCTCCATGCCAGAGCCTTTAAACACTCCAGGAGGTCCAATGTCAAAACTCCACACATGTAGCGGGATCCAAATGGCACTGGTACGTCTCTAGATGGTTCAGGATGTTTGTGAGTTCGGCATCTACTTCTTTAAAGGTCCGTAATCATCACGAGGTGGGAGGTGACTGAGCTGGAGCAACCTCAGGATGCCTCGGGATGGGGAGAGAAAGAGAAGCAGTGGAGAGGAATTAGCGTAGCTGCTGTTCTTGATGACATGCTCAACCACTACCTTCTGAACTTCAGGAGTGGTGAGTTGTTCAATGGTTAAGCAGGGAGCTTGTTTTTTATGTAAGGGCAATTTCCCTTTGTCCACAATGAATGGGAGTGAATCAGGCTCTTGGTACTGGGCTGAGTCAGAACTTTCCATAGTAATTTGACTTTCATGTATTGGTTCAGCTTGGGCTATGTCGTTAGTAAGCTTTTCGCTAGCTCTGACACGTCTGATTTGGTTGTGTGGTGTCTTTTACCGGACCCCTCTACAGGGAGTGCAGAATTATTAGGCAAGTTGTATTTTTGAGGATTAATTTTATTTGAGGATTTAATTTGAACAACAACCATGTTCTCAATGAACACAAAAAACTCATTAATATCAAAGCTGAATATTTTTGGAAGTAGTTTTTAGTTTTAGCTATTTTAGGGGGATATCTGTGTGTGCAGGTGACTATTACTGTGCATAATTATTAGGCAACTTAACAAAAAACAAATTCATACCCATTTCAATTATTTATTTTTACCAGTGAAACCAATATAACATCTCAACATTCACAAATATACATTTCTGACATTCAAAACCAAACAAAAACAAATCAGTGACCAATATAGCCACCTTTCTTTGCAAGGACACTCAAAAGCCTGCCATCCATGGATTCTGTCAGTGTTTTGATCTGTTCACCATCAACATTGCGTGCAGCAGCAACCACAGCCTCCCAGACACTGTTCAGAGAGGTGTACTGTTTTCCCTCCTTGTAAATCGCACATTTGATGATGGACCACAGGTTCTCAATGGGGTTCAGATCAGGTGAACAAGGAGGCCATATCATTAGATTTTCTTCTTTTATACCCTTTCTTGCCAGCCACGCTGTGGAGTACTTGGACGTGTGTGATGGAGCATTGTCCTGCATGAAAATCATGTTTTTCTTGAAGGATGCAGACTTCTTCCTGTACCACTGCTTGAAGAAGGTGTCTTCCAGAAACTGGCAGTAGGACTGGGAGTTCAGCTTGACTCCATCCTCAACCCGAAAAGGCCCCACAAGCTCATCTTTGATGATACCAGCCCAAACCAGTACTCCACCTCCACCTTGCTGGCGCCTGAGTCGGACTGGAGCTCTCTGCCCTTTACCAATCCAGCCACGGGCCCATCCATCTGGCCCATCAAGACTCACTCTCATTTCATCAGTCCATAAAACCTTAGAAAAATCAGTCTTGAGATATTTCTTGGCCCAGTCTTGACGTTTCAGCTTGTGTGTCTTGTTCAGTGGTGGTCGACTTTCTGCCTTTCTTACCTTGGCCATGTCTCTGAGTATTGCACACCTTGTGCTTTTGGGCACTCAGTGATGTTGCAGCTCTGAAATATGGCCAAACTGGTGGCAAGTGGCATCTTGGCAGCTGCACGCTTGACTTTTCTCAGTTCACGGGCAGTTATTTTGCGCCTTGGTTTTCCACACGCTTCTTGCGACCCTGTCGACTATTTTGAATGAAACGCTTGATTGTTCGATGATCACGCTTCAGAAGCTTGGCTATTTTAAGACTGCTGCATCCCTCTGCAATATATCTCACTATTTTTGACTTTTCTGAGCCTGTCAAGTCCTTCTTTTGACCCATTTTGCCAAAGGAAAGGAAGTTGCCTAATAATTATGCACACCTGATATAGGGTGTTGATGTCATTAGACCACACCCCTTCTCATTACAGAGATGCACATCACCTAATATGCTTAATTGGTAGTAGGCTTTCCAGCCTATACAGCTTGGAGTAAGACAACATGCATAACGAGGATGATGTGGTCAAAATACTCATTTGCCTAATAATTCTGCACTCCCTGTATTCTAGCTAACTCATCTTTCAAAACTTTCTCAAAGTCAGTGCCACTTCGTTTAGCAATATCCATAATTCAGTTAAATAAGAATAAGTTAAGTTAGAACCTTTGTCGCCAACATACAGTTCAGACAGTAGCTGAATGTGATGAATAACATTTGGGTTACTGCTCATCCTGTTGAAGGGTAAATCACTGCAAAGAAACTTAACTGGTTCACCTGAGGTGAACTCCACAATGGCTGTGTTTTTAAACTGAGCCTTAGCACTAGTAATGTTAATTACCCTTTGGATAGAACCAAACATTGCTAAGTACTTTAGAACTTCATTGTCTAACTCATCACCAGTCAAGCCACTCACTGAGACTGAATTTGGCACTTTAACATTTTCTGATTCGATTGTGTCTATGTTCTATTTGACCCTTTCTATTTGAAAGTAACCAAATGCAACAAAATGTCAACTTCCACTCAACAAAAGAGCTCTACTACAAAGGAAACCTCTCCTGGCTGGCTCGCCAAGTTTTGTGTAGCGCTTATGGTATTAATCTTATGGAAGTGGCTAAAAGACGCTAACATCTACCTAGGTTCGATGAGAGGTAGGTTGGGCCAATTCACACGAGAAGCTCCGGTTGAACAGCTGACAATTTTTTTGCCTTCTTACAACAGTGCAAAATAAATGGCACAATAATGTTGAAACAAAAAAAGGAAGAGCTCTTTAAAATAATAAAATAAATTTAGTAAATTCCCCTTAAATGTTCAATTGGTTCCATAAGTGAATGTGGAATGTGGATCCAAAGACCTGTGAATGTGTATTTCAGTAAGCATAAATGTCCTTGTCCTCAAGTGCACTTGGTGTAACACTACTGTGTGTGAATAATGCCTTAACTGGCACGCTCGACGTAAATCAGGATTTCTCTGGTGACAAATCAACGGCTGGCCACTCCGTTAAGATCATCTACCAGTCTCGCTGGGCTAGATCTCGGTTCATCCAGACTTTCTAGTACTAAAAAAAAACCAATCGGAGTTTCAATTGTTTTTACTTGGAATTATTTCCTCTGCTTCCTGCTGGTTTTAGAATTCTAGAAGTGTTATTTCTGCTGGTTTTATAATTTTAGAAGAGGTATTTCTGCTGGCATTCATGAGGAGATGAAAAAACAAAAAGGGGGGAAAAGCTGATAACCAAGGCTCTAATCAAGTCAGCCTCCAACGCCCCCTATGGTTGGGAGTAAAACTACAGCATAGTAGCCCTTATTTCTCTATGGGTTACACCAGACATAAATGGGATATTTGAAATGGGTCTGTAATTCGATAACGTGTTTGGATCCAGATTAGGTTTCTTAATGAGGAGCTTAATAACTGCTAACTTGTGGGGTTTAGGGACGTGACCTAAAGATAGTAAGGAGTTAATAATATTGAGAAGAGGCTCACCAGCTGTATGAAACAGTTCCTTCAATAGATTAGTTGGAATGGGATTTAACTGACGTGTTGTTGATTTAGCTTTAGTAATAGCATCGTACAGCTCTTCCTGTCTTGTACATGTAAAGCAGTCTAGTTTTAAAGTTGTAGGTGAGATTGTGTCAGGAGATGCTGTCAGAGGTTGGACCGCAACAATTGTTTTTCTAATGTTATCAATTTTTTCAGAGACGAAATTCATAAAGTCCTCACTACTAAACTGTGATGGAACACATTTTTCAGATCCCTGATTTGTAGTTAATTTAGCTACTGTACTAAAAAGGAACCTGGAATTGTTTTTGTTGTTTTCTATGAGTTTGCTCAGGTGTTCAGCTCCAGCAGCTTTTAGCGCCTGTCTGTAGCTGAGCATACTGTCTTTATACGCAGTTCTCTACCAAGGTGCAGGTGCTTGTTCTCTAACCTTTTTTAACCGGATGGGGGCAACGGTGTCTAATTTGCTAGTGAGGATAAGGTCTATGTTGTTAGTCATTTCATCAAGATTATTAGCAGTTATGGGTTTAGTGAGAAATTAAGATAAATCGGGCAGGTTATTTATGAATCTGTCCTTAGTGGTCGGAACAATAGTCCTACCAGGTTGATAACGTCGTGAAACACGGCTAATCTAGGGTTAGGGCTTCCTGTGTTTGACTTGTTTGCCAAGAATTCCGTGTTTGTATTTCTCTCTAGGTTTTCAAGCAAACTTTACTATTTATCTATTCATTTTTTTCGTCTTTTAATAATCCTAAATTGTTTTTGTCTTCCTGACTTGTGCCTGTAGTTAGTTAACTCGACTATCACTAGTGTTGACTATATTCATTGCCTCTCACTCTATCATATCTCTGTATCCTGTTCTCTGTTCGTGATTATGAGCACTATGCCGGCTGTGTGTCTGCCTTTGAGCACAGGTGGGGACTCTTTGGAGTTGCAAACAGTGGAGTTGGAGATGGAGGCTTTGGAGAAACAGATTTGCGAGCTGCATGCAAAGCATGCCCAGATCCGAGAGCCGAAAGCGGCACTGGAAACATCCCGGGCGGATGCGCACTCGGGTTAGGGTTAGGGTTAGGGTTAGAGCTGAAGGTAAGGTGCACACTCGCTGTTTTCCTTGTGCTCGTGTTCTCGATGTCGCTGCACAGGTACCTGCGATCCTGAACGAGAACTTCGGGGGGGTTGTTCTCCATGTCGGAGCGAACAACACCAGGCTGAGGCAAACGGAGATCTTAAAGAGGGATTTCAGGATCCTGGTGGAGACGGTACGCAGCACATCGACCACAACAAGGATCATAGTGTCGGGACCTCTTTCTACTTACCAGCGAGGGGCTGAGAAGTTTAGTAGACTCCTTGCACTAAATACATGGTTACAGTCATGGTGTCGAGAGCACAAACTTCTCTTTGTTAATAACTGGAACTGTTTCTGGGAGCGTCCTAGGTTCTTCCGCCCTGATGGCCTGCACCCCAGCAGGGTTGGAGCAGCAGTGCTATCAGATAACATCTCTAGGATACTTCACACCATCTGACTGGTAAGACACCAGGAAATCTTTAACTATGAGAACACGCATACAACAGACCAAATAGTTACAAGTGAGCACACAGCCCAATTTATAGAAACCGTATCTATTCCTCATGTAGTAAAACCAAGAATTAAATACACAAGATCAAGAAATAATCTTATTACAGTTAAAACTGAAAAATGCCAGATAAACAATTACAACGAAGTTCTAAAGTTTGGTCTTTTAAACATTAGATCACTTGCACCCAAAGCACTGATTGTAAATGAGATGATCACAGATAATAATCTCGATGCACTCTGTCTCACTGAGACCTGGATTAAAACAGGTGATAATATGGGTCTAAACGAGTCTACACCATCAGGATATGTTTATAAGCATGAGCCCCGTCGGGGGGGGGGGCTTATATAGATGCTTATAATGGGTGTACAGACCCCCAGGGCCCTACGCTGATTTTCTTCAAGAGTTTGCTTGTTTTCTATCAAACCTCTTAATCAATTTTGATAAAGAGCTGCTTGTAGGAGATTTTAATATTCAAGTAGATGATGTAAACGATGCTCTAGGATTATCATTTGTCGAATTGATAAACTCTTTTGGGGTTAAACAAAACGTTACCAGACCAACTCATCGCTTTAACCACACACTAGACTTAATAATATCCCACGGAGCAGACGTCACTGATTTAGATATTTTACCTCAGAGTGATGACATCACAGACCATTATCTCATACTGTACACACTACCGGTAGAGCAGATTAGCCGTGTTGCACCACGTTATCGACTTGGTAGGACTATTGTTCCGATCACTAAGGACAGATTCATAAATAACCTGCCTAATTTATCTCAATTTCACACTAAACCCATAACTGCTAATAATCTTGATGAAATGGCTAACAACATAGACCTTATCCTCACTAGCACATTAGACACCGTTGCCCCTATCCGGTTAAAAAAGGTTAGAGAACAAGCACCTGCACCTTGGTATAATAGTCATATGCATGCCCTCAAGAGAACAGCCCGTAATCTGGAGAGAAAATGGAGGAAAACTAAATTGGAGGTATTTAGAATTGCGTATAAAGACAGTATGCTCAGCTACAGACAGGCGCTAAAAGCTGCTAGAGCTGAACACCTGAGCAAACTCATAGAAAACAACAAAAACAATCCCAGGTTCCTTTTCAGTACAGTAGCTAAACTAACTAAAAATCAGTGATCTGAAAATTGTGTTCCATCACAGTTTAGTAGTGAGGACTTTATGAATTTCTTCACTGAAAAAATAGATAACATTAGAAAAACAATTGTGGCTGTCCAACCTCTGACAGCATCTCCTGACATTATCTCCCCTACAACTCCACATCTACAATGTTTTACATGTATAGGACAGGAAGAGCTGTATGATGTTATTACCAAAGCTAAATCAACAACATGTCAGTTAGATCCCATTCCAACTCATCTATTGAAGAAAGTGTTATATACAGCTGGTGAGCCTCTTCTCAATATTATTAACTCCTCACTATCGTTAGGTCATGTCCCTGAATCTCTCAAGTTAGCAGGTTTTAAGCCCCTCATTAAAAAACCTAATCTGGATCCAAACACGATATCGAATTAGAGGCCAATTTCAAATCTCCCATTTATGTCTAAGATATTAGAAAAGATTGTCGCTGCCCAGTTATGTTCCCACTTCCAAGAGAACAATATCTTTAAAGAGTTTCAGTCAGGTTTTAGGCTCCATCATAGCACAGAAACTGCCCTAGTTAAAATCACTAATGACCTGTTTTTAGCTTCAGACCAAGGCTTCATCTCGCTGTTGGTTTTACTATATCTTAGTGCTGCATTCGACACTATAGACCATGATCTCCTCCTAGATCGCTTACAGAATTACATCTGCATTCAGGGACAGGCATTAAGCTGGTTTAAATCCTACCTGTCTGATCGTTGCCATTTCATAGATTTAAATGGAGAGCTATCCAGCCTTCTTCTTCTTCTTCTTCTTTCGGCTGCTCCCATTAGGGGTCGCCACAGCGGATCATCCGTCTCCATACCACCCTGTCCTCTACATCTGCCTCTTTCACACCAACTACCTGCATGTCTTCCCTCACCACATCCATGAACCTCCTCCTTGGCCTTCCTCTTTTCCTCCTACCTGGTGGCTCCATCTTCAGCATTCTTCTACCAATATAATTCATGTCCCTCCTCTGCACATGTCCAAACCATCTCAATCTCGCCTCCCTCACCTTGTCACCAAAACATCCTACATGTGCTGTCCCTCTAATAAACTCATTTCTAATCTTGTCCATCCTTGTCACTCCCAACGAAAACCTTAACATCTTCAGCTCTGCTACCTCCAGCTCCACCTCCTGTCTTTTACTCAATGCCACTGTCTCTAATCCATACAACATCGCAGGTTTTACCACAGTCCTATAAACTTTCCCTTTCATTCTTGCAGATACCCTACTATCACAAATCACTCCTGTCACTCTTCTCCACCCACTCCACCCTGCCTGCACTCTTTTCTTTACTTCTAACACACTCTTTATTACTTTGCACTGTTGACCCCAGGTACCTGAACTCCTCCACCTTCTCCACCTCTTCTCCTGCAACCGCATCACCCACTGCCCTCCCTCTCATTCACACACATGTACTCTGTCTTACTCCTACTGACTTTCATTCCCCTTCTCCAGCGCATATCTCCACCTCTCCAGGCTCTTCTCAACCTGCTCTCTACTCTCACCACAAATCACAATATCATCTGCAAACATCATAGTCCAGGAGACTCCTGTCTGACCTCGTCCATCAACCTGTCCATCACCACTGCAAACAGGAAAGGGCTCAGGGCCGATCCTTGATGCAGTCCAACCTTCACTCTGAACCAGTCTGTCGTACCTACTGCACACTTCACTGCCGTCACACTGTCCTCATACATGTCCTGCACCACCCTTACATACTTCTCTGACACACCTGACTTCCTCATACAATACCACAACTCCTCTCTTGGCACTCTGTCGTACGCTTTCTCTAAATCCACAAATACACAATGCAATTCCTTCTGTCCTTCTCTATACTTCTCCATCAACATCCTCAAAGCAAATAAGGCATCTGTGGTGCTCTTCCTCGGCATAAAACCATACTGTTGCTCACAGATGGTCACCTCTTCTCTCAGCCTGGCTTCCACTACTCTTTCCCATAACTTCATGGTGTGACTGATCAACTTAATTCCCCTGTAGTTACTGCAAGACTGCACATCTCCCTTATGCTTAAAGATCGGTACCAGCACACTCCTCCTCCATTCCTCAGGCAACCTGTAAAGCTGCTTTGAGACAATGTCTGTTGTGAAAAGCGCTATAGAAATAAACTTGACTTGACTTGACTTAAAGGGAGCTGCTGCAACAGGCTGCCACTCGGGCAGTACATGATGGTGTGATGAGGTCTCTGAGGTAAGATGGTGTTGGTCCATTTTTGGGCCTGTAGGCAAGCATCAGTGTTTTGAATCTGATAAGTGCAGCTACTGGAAGCCAGTGAAGGGAGCGCAGCAGTGGGGTGGTGTGGGAGAACTTGGGCAGATTGAACACAAGTCGTGCAGCTGCATTTTGGATCATTTGCAGTTGATGAATAGCGTTCAGGGGAAGACCTGCCAGCAGAGAGTTGCAGCTGTCCAGTCTCCAAATGACAAGAGACTGAACAAGAACCTGGGCATCATCATACATTAACCAAAAACATTTAGATTATCTCCAAACATTTCGGAAGGTATTCTTTTAACTGATGAGGCAAATGTCCACAACTTTTTGGAATGTGTGTGTCCTCTTATGTCTAGTATAAAACTAACATATAATTTTATAAATAGAACTTCATACCAACATGGTGATATGGTGGTGGTAGTGTGATGGTCTGAGGCTTCTTTACAGCTTCAGGACCAATACCATTTGCCTTAACTGATGGAACCATGAATTCTGCACTTTACCAGAAGATTCTTTTGAAGGAGAAGGCCCGGCCATCAGTTCATGACCTTAAGTTTTAAGTTCAAGCTCAAGTTCACTTGGGTTATGCAGCAGGGCATTGATGATTAAAAAAAAAGACCAGCAAGACCTCTGAATGGCTAAAAAACCCAACAACTAAATGACGGTTTTGGAGTTACCTAATCAAAAACTGATTAAGATGCTGTGGCTTGACCTTGAACTGGCAGTTTGTCGAGAAAAATATTTCAATCAACCATATCTAGTGTGTGTTATAATCAAACTAATATTATCAAAATAACATTAACCTAAGTAACTTAATAAGCAATATAGAACTTATTAGATGAAGTTTGACAAATAGATCTATATGTTAATCAAACCTTTATGTACATCAAGTATTAATAATAATAATAAGGTTTTACATGTGTGAGTAGGCTAGAAACTGACTGAATGTTATGAGTGTATGGAATAGGCAAAAAAGGACAAGAAACAAACTTGAGGGAGATTAATCGTCTTTATTGAAATAGCAGGGTGTATGGGGTTCTGCAGCAGCAGGGGAAATGAAGGAGTAGTTGAATCTAGGCCCAGGTGAAGACACAGAAGCATGGACAGGGGACATAAAAGCGTAGCTTGGTCCAGGGATGGGTGAAGACACAGGAGCACGCTGGTTTGGCGGAACGGGAGAAGCAGGGAAAGAACCAGTGGTAGACCAGTGTGAAGGATAGGGAGAAAACTGTGGTGTCGTGTCAGGAAAACAGGAGCAGTCGTGACGACGGCTGAGATCAGGGAAGTCTGTGTACTCCCATCAAGCATTGTAAGACCCGCGAAATGCGAGGAGGCACGAAGGCATTAGCTGGGATATTTGGGCTGAGAGCTGTTCTAAAAATGAGTAAACTCAGCAGCAAGAGAGGAGAGCTGAAATTGGCGGTACTGTCTGCGAAGAGCACCCAGGGCCGATGGTCTGGGAGGCAGGCGTGGTGGAGCTGGGGAATGAGACCGAGCTGATCGGCGTGGTGGAGCTGGGGAATGAGACCAACAGAGATAAGATGTTAAAAGGGAATATCATAGTGACGGTTGAGCACAAGTAAAGGATAACACTCAAGAAAATCATATACACTGAGTAACAATCAGTTCAGAATGCACAAGGTAAAATATAACTTAGGCGCTTACAGCCATTAATTAATCAAGCATAGTACGTAAACAAACTATAAACAATGTTATAACTCAATCAAATGAAAGTAGAATAGCAGAACAGCATTATAAAAGAATAAAACATAACACTTACCCATTGCAAATGCAGGAGGACAAAATAGGCCGTAAAAAAGGTTGTTCACACTTGAAAGACTGAAGAATGTATGGTTAAAACCAGAGAAAAGTAAAAGCCTTTTATACTCACTCATATTTTTTTAATATAAAATTATGGGCCGGAAAATAAGGGGAACTGAAAAAACACAGGAACTCCAAATATGGTATTGTTGAAAGAATGAACGCCAAGGCCAAAGATAAGGGAATTGACAAGGAAGGCAAAATTCAGAGACATAAGGGAATTATGGACAAAGAAGGTAAGACCGAGACATAAGGGGAATTCTTCAAGGTCAAGGAAGTAGAAAAAATAGTAAGACACGGTGGCCACAAGGTATAAATCTGAGCGTGAAACAACAGTCAGTGTACTTCTTCACTTTGGCATGCTTTATCATTTGTTGATGTGCTGTTCATTTTGATGTGAAGTACCCAGCTTTTATTGAGCTCATTGAAACCTGCATGGAATAAAGAAGTTTTGCTTTTATTCATCCAGGACTGAGGATTCTTCATTGGCGGTTTGTGTCTATTATATTTGTGTTTTCTAGAATTGGCTGAGCATTATTGGGAATCCTCTGAGCAAAGGAATCCACTGATGTGTCGCCTCAGAGACGGGCTCTGAGTTCCGACATATTTATTGGCGCCCAACGTGGGGCCCTGAAGGTCAGCACAAAGGTCGAAAACCTGAACAGGGGACCGAGCATCCTGTGGGCTGCAGCCGTTGGAAACAAAATTCAGAGAAAAAGGTAAGCAGACACCTGTTATACTCAAAGTCTGTGATTAGTAACTGTATGCCTATGAGGTTGTCGGCCCCGGGGAGGGTATAGACTGCTGGCCTAGGGCCAAAGAACTATCGGGTGGAAAATTAGTGTTGGATGAGTATAAGCAAAAGTAAAGACATAAGTTGTGAGGTGGAGAGTCACTGCGTATAGAGACGCAGGGTGGGACCCACGTGAATAAAGTTGTGAGGTGGAGAGTCACTGCGTATAGAGACGCAGGGTGGGACCCACGTGAAACTACGGCTAATTGTTTGTACCTTAGTCTGTCGGACTTTCCATATGGTCTAATTAGGTTGCAGACTAAGCAGACCGAGAACGTAAACCCAAAAGTGAGATCTTGGTGATTCGGGTGCAAGTCCCGATGTGAGAAGGTAACACTTCTCATATAGTCTAAAACAGGAAAGATACCATAGGTCTTTACTAGGGGATCCAGGCTCGTAACCTGGGGTGGAAAGGGTACATTTAAAAGGTCGTGAGTTGTCAGGCTCGGAGAGTCACCGTTACGAGTACGGGGTGGGACCCGAGGATATTGAGATGAAGTGATGGCCATGTGTACATGTACGGTAAAAAGAGAAACGTTGTAACTGCAGTTGTGTAAGTGTTGTTGTCATATTGTTCGGGAAAAGCGTGTTTCTGTAAAACCGGATTTATAGTTGTGTTTTCCATATGTTGATGTTTTGTCTATGAAATTATATGTATGCCTGTGTTTGTTTTGTTGCTTGCTGTTTGCTTACGCTGCTTGGGATGATGCTGAGATTGTGAGTATACTCATATTCTTGGACGAGAGACAGAGCAGGAGAAAGAGGGGGCGCGGGCACGCGCATACAGACACGGAGCGCACGAGGGGGGGTGCGCATGCGCATAGGCGCACGGAGTATAACACACACACACATACACACACATAGTGTTCGCTCGCTGACACACATACACATACATGCATACACTCGGACATACACAGTGAGAATAAACGAATAAATAAGATAGAGGAAAATATAACAAGATAAATGTGGATTTGATGGACATAGAGATAGAGACGAACGGACTTAGAACTCATTTCTGGGACGAAAGGACATATAAAGATAGAAACGGTATAGAGAGGAGGCAGACAGAAAAGCAGATACAAGACAAATTGTGGGCTATTACACGATTACATGGCATAGAGGTGTTGCACCAGATATTCCCAGAGGAAAACTGGTATGAAAAATAAAAGCATCTGGAAACCTCAATTGTTAAGCCCAGTACTGCGCACCCTAGTGGAAGCCCCTACACCTAGTAAAGCCGTGATACACCTGTTTGATTTCATAGCAGACCCACACAATGAAGACGAGGAACCATTGATAGAATTAAATGCAGAAGTACCTGAACAATCTAATTATTGCTCGGGACTGACAGCAACTGTTGTAGTGGAACCTAAAGAGGTGGTGTGGGAAAGAGGGCAGCTACCTCGATTCTAATCGATAAAATCAACTCATTAAGTGGACAAAGCCGAAAAATCCAACACGACCTTGTAAGACAGTGAGACGGATAAACGTCCATTTAAAGTGGTCTGCTCAAAACAGAAACCCAGGCCACCGTAGAGAGGCACACAGGGCAAGACAAGGGTGTATCATGAGTACGGAAGAATCCCCAATCACACCTGTGGATGTGATAATTATAAGGCATAAAGGGGCTGAAAAGGAGATTAAAAATACATGAAAAATGGAAAGATCTGACAGCTGGGATTTGCAATGGCCTGAAGAGGGAACATTTAATAAAGAAAAGTGTGATGTAATGAAAACCAGAATTAGAAATTGGGAGAAATAAAAAGAAAAGAAAGAAAAGACAAAACGGAAATTAGACATCATTGAATGGTTTGAGCACGAGGGGGAGATGTTAAAAGTGCATAAAGAAAAAACAGAAAAGGTAACAGGAAGTAAGGAGGGAAAAGGGTCAGAAAAGGTTTCAGCCCCACCATTAGAGGAGTATGAGGAACAGAAGAAACCACCACCATATGCTGAAATAAAGAAGCCAAAGGTGATTAGCTTCTACCCAGTACTAGGAAAAGGAGAGTATCACGACATACAACTAGACATAACAGGAGGACGATCAAGGAAGGATGGAATTACCAGTTGCAGATAACAAAATAAACAAAGGAAGAGCAAGACAAACAAACAGAGTGTTATTTCAGAATCTTGAAGGAGAAGAGGAGATGATGAAGAAAGCGGCAGTGAAGGGAGATATGATTATGAACATGATTATGATTTAGATATCCCACCTGAAGACTGGGAGAGAGAGCGAGAGGAACTAGAGCCACCTGAGCATGACCAGAATCAAAGACATCGCCAGAAAAAGCAAAAACAAAGGCAAGAAAGGTGTGAAAGCACCCCTAAGGTACAAAAAAGATTAAGCAAAGCCACATCTCTTCCAGATGTTAGAAATAAGAATGAAAGGAAGGAAGATTCAAACTCAGAGGAAGTTAAGGATGAAGAAGATTTTGTCGTCCTGAACCCAGTAAGAGGGGAAAAGGTGCATGTCCATGGAATTTTGGAGATGACACCAAAAATGCCACTGAAAAGTGATCCACTGCAAACAGAGGTGAAAGCTCTGAAAGAAGAAATGACACTTCAAGAAGAAGAGAATACAATAAACAGGCAAGAACTGGCAGAAACCCAAAAGAGGATGGAGAAAATGGAGGAAATTCTAAAAGACACTCGAAGAGAAATGGACCAGACAAAAGAGATCATAACGAAAGTAACAGGTGAAAATCGTCAATTACAGGTGAAGCTATATCAACATGAACATGCCCAACTTGATGCAGAGATACAGAGGGCAGAACAGAAAAGCGCAGAAAGAGTGGAGCAGTGCCGACAGTATATTGATAAACTAGAATCTCAACTATACAGGAATCAACCAAAAACCAATGTAAAGGCTGGAAGAAAAGAAAAGCAGAAAAAAGCAAGAGAAGCCATAATAGACTTTCCACATGAACGAAGGATGACAAGGTCACAAGTACAGAGAAGTGATCACGATGATGAAGAAGAAGACATAGAAGAAGGAGAATGGACAAGTCCCAATTACCAAAAATCTTTACAGATGCCAGTCATTATAAAAGGCGCAGAATCAGTATACACACCATGGTCATTTATGGATCTTACGGGACTAATAAGCCGACTGCCTAACATATGTGAAGGAGCACAAAGATGGATAACACGCTTTGAAGAACAAACCATGGGCCAGATGCTGGCTATGGGAGATATCAAGGCGATCCTGACACAGTCATTGGGAAAAGCTAAAATGATAGAAATATTGGATCAGGCACATCTAGGAGACGTGGGAAAGGATCAGAAGTATGATCGCTGGACGTTTGGAGTAAAGAGAAACGACGTGTGGAATGCACTTCGATCCGCATACCCCACTCAATCTGATCTAACCAAGGTGGAAAACCTGAAAATGGACGAAAAAGAAGGAGCTGCGGCCTTCATTCTTAAATTACAGAAAGCATGGGCTGAAGAGATGGGGTCAGCATGGGATGAGACGACGGCTAACATCACATTGTTCAAAATAATGCTGAAGAGAGCGCCCAAGTGAAGTACAAGAACAGCTTGAATCAGTCGTGGGACTTAATGCACTGCCCTGGGCAGCTTTCCAGGCAAATGTCACACATGCTGTGGAAATGCACAGGAAAAAGAAAGAAGCAAGTAAACAAGCAGCAGAAGATTTAATAACATTGCTGCACAAAGCACAACTCGGAGAGATAGCACGGAGTAAACAAGAAAGTCAAGAAAAACGCAAAGAAGAGAGAAGTTCAGCTAAACAAGCAGCAGTCATGATGATACCAACAAATGCACAGCAGGATCCAGCTGGTCAAACCATACCAGATCAAGGAAATCAGCAACTAATGCCTGTGGGACAACCAATAATGACCTATCCATCGTATCAACAATATCCACCACAAAACAGAGGGTGGGGACAAGGTAGAGGCAGAGGAAGAGGAGGAATGTTTCAACCAAGAAATTATCAACCACCGAGAGGAGGAAGATGCTGGAATTGCCAAGATCCCAATCACATGATGAGAAACTGCCCCTATCCAATAAGACAACAGCAAGGAAACCAGCAACAAAATCAAAGCTGGCAAGACCCCGGAAATTGGGCGGGACCATGGATGGGCCAGAATCAGCAGAATCAACAAACTCAGGCAAGCTTTGGAGGTGGCCTCCGGGACCACCTCAAGGTAACATGTGAAGATGCCCAGAGAAGCCAGAGGGGGAGCTGGTACAGTGCCCCACCTCACTGTACCCTGCACAAGAACCAACCATAATGGTGGATGTGAGTAATCAGCTCCAGACATCATTTTGATTGACACAGGAGCAACATTTACAAGCATTGGAAAAGAAGGCTCTAAGCTCCCCTCTCACGCAAAGCAGTAAAGACAGTAGGCTTCTCGGTAAAACTCAAACTTTGCATTTCACAGAGCCACAAGACATAACAGTAGAAGGAATCACAATACAAGCACCATTGTTGTATTCCCCCGATACCCCAGCGAATCTACTAGGCAGAGATGTACTGTGTAAGCTAGGAGCAAAAATCTTCTGTGGGCCTACAGGAGTGTGGGTCGAACTGCCCGAAATCCTAGCTCAACAGTGTGTGATGGTAGAAAGAAAAATAGAACAACAGACACTGGATAAAGTCTATTGGCTGGAACTCGACGTGACATCTTCAGAACTTCACAAGCTGTATGACCACTTGAAAACATGGTTTACAAACATGCGTCCAGACTGTAAGGAAACCAGGAAACCATGGCACTGCACAATAAGGTATGATGAGGGGGGACAAGATGAAGAATATGAGACTTTGTGGGGAGAACATGTAGAAGGAAACCAGTACAGCCTCAAAGCAGAAAACGTGATCATTGGTCCCCAGGGATAGCTGCAACAGTACAACTACCAGACCACATTGCACAGTGGTATTCAGTTGAGACTCTGTTCCACATGTCTCCCTGATGATCGGGCAAAATTATAAATCAAAAGACTTAGGGCCAATGGTCAGAGAAGCAAGTCAGATAACTGAATGGATACCAGTGGAAAAAGATATGAGCATGACATCAGACAGGAAATATCTCAGAATAAAATTAACAGCTGAAGACAGTGCGGTAGCTCACACTATTTTGATCAACAGACAGATGCAAGTGAGAACACAAGTAGGGCAGGTAGGACAATGGCAACAGAAGGAAGAACAGGCTGAACTAGAAGAAGAACAGGTACTGAAACAGATTCCGAAAACTATGGACTAAACACCAGACAGATGTAGGGTTAGTTAAGTCATCAGGGTTGGCGAAAATTCAATTAAAACCCAATGTGCAATTACCATACCAGAAACAATACCAACTGTCGCAACAGGCGATAGAGGGGATAAGACCCACCATTGAAGGACTAGTTGAAGCAGGAGTGTTAATCCCAACAGACAGCCCTTGCAACACCCCATCTTTCCGGTCAGAAAACCAAATTCAGACAAGTGGAGATTGGTCCATGATTTAAGACCAATAAATCGTGTGGTGGTAGCAGAAAATCCTGTAGTACCTGATCCACACACACTGTTAACAAACATCCCTGAAGGGACTAAATGGTACACTGTAATTGACTTATGCTCAGCATTCTTTAGTGTGCCTCTGCATCCTGAGTCTCGGTTTCTGTTTGCATTTACATACGGGGAAAACAATACACCTACACACGCCTGCCACAAGGGTATTGTGAAAGCCCGTCAATTTTTAACCAGGTGTTAGCACGAGATCTGGCAGACCTAGACATTCAAAGCAGTTTGCTTCAATATGTAGACGACCTACTGATTTGTAGTCAAACCAAAGAACAGTGCATGAAAGACTCGTTAAAGATTCTGGAAACCCTAGCTCATAATGGACACAAGGTCAGTAAGGAAAAATTGCAATTCTGCCGACAAAAGGTAGAATATTTGGGTAGAGTGCTCGAAGGCACTACACGAAAGATCTCGCCCTCTCATGTAGAGGCAATTCAGAAGACACCACAACCTCAAACAGTGCAACATATGTTGTCATTCCTGGGTTTAGCAGGTTTTAGCAGACCATGGATTTGTGATTTTGCATTAAAGACACAACCTCTCAGAGACATGATGAAAGCAGCTGATCAGACAAAATCTAGCGCACGCCTAGTCTGGACAGAAGAAGGAAAAAAGGCTTTTGAAACTATCAAAAGTGATCTAAAATCTGCTCCTGCACTAGCCTGTCCAGACTACACAAAACCATTTCACCTCTATGTGTCAGAAAGACGAGGTTTTGCATCAGCCATTTTAGCACAACAGCAACAGAGCATGGGAAAGAAGCCAATTGCATACTATAGTACGGCTCTTGATAATGTGGAAAAGGCATGCCACCTTGTTACAGAGGATTGGCAGCAGCAGCATTCGCCTATCAAAAAGCATCAACAATCACGATGGGTCATCCAGTGACCCTGTACACTTCTCATGCATTACATGCTCTGCTGACAAGTCAAAAGTTTGTGATCACGAATGCACGAAGGACAGGGTATGATGTCATCCTGTCTGCACCAGAACTAACAATTGAGAGGTGCCACACAATCAATCCAGCTGATCGAGTGGTCTTATCAGATGAGGAATTCCCCATGAGTGCACTACAGAAGCAGAGAAATTTCTGAAGGCTAGAGATGACCTAGAGAACCAACCATTGCAAAATGCCCAAATTGTTTTGTTTGTGGACGGCTCTTGCTATCGTGCGAATGATGGCAATAAAGCAGGATATGCTGTAGTCATGCACAATGAGGAAGACGACTTGTTTCAAGTACTAACTAGCGTAAGCGTACCACAACCTTGTTCTGCCCAATTAGCAGAAATAAAAGCGTTAACAGCAGCATGTAGGTTGGGAGCAGGAGGAAGGTGCACTATTTACACTGATTCAGCATATGCACATGGGGTATGTCACACATTTGGACCCATCTGGGAACAAAGGGGTTTCAGAGAGCTGATGGATCATCTATTTTGCATGGTCCTGCAATTTCTGATTTGCTCAAAGCAATGATGCTTCCAAAGGCATTAGCCATTGTGAAGTGTAAAGCTCACAAATCTGATGGGGATATGGTCAGTAGAGGTAATGCGGCAGCAGATGAGGCAGCTAAAGATGCAGCATTAGGAAAAGACTGTGTGAAAGTGATGATGGTACAGGATGAAGAACATGAGGAAGTGCGAGGGCAGGTAACAGAGGAAGATCTTGGGGAATATCAGGACGTGGCGAGTAGAGAGGAGAAAGAGAGATGGAAGAAACGAGGGGCAGTACAAGACCCCAACACAGGGTTATGGAGAAGTATTGATGGAGTGTGGGTAGCACCATTAGCTCTTTTACCAAAGCTCATTGCTGAAGCACATGGGGTAGATCACTGTAATCGAGAGAGACCATAGACACAATCCGAAGGAATTGGTGGTCGCCATATCTGGCCAGTATGGTGGACAAATTCCTGAGGTCCTGTGAACTATGTGCAGCACGAAATGTCAGAAAACATTTCACAGCACCAATCAGTCACATTCCTGAACCAAGGGGACCATTTCGACATTTAATGATGGACTTTGTGGACATGGCAGATAGAAAGGAAGGGAAAAGATACATCTTGGTAGTAATAGATCGTTTTAGCAGATGGGTTGAGGCGATAGCTACTGCCAAGAATGACGCAAAGACTGTAGCTAAGTTTTTGACCAGGGAAGTGATTCCAAGGTTTGGGATACCTGACAAGCTGAGCTCTGACAATGGACCACACTTTGTAAATAATGTGATCAAGGCGATTTCAGAAGCGTTGTGCATAAAGCAAAGGATGGGGTGTGTTTACCATCCACAGTCACAGGAATGGTTGAAAGAGCAAATGGAGTGTTGAAGGAGAAAATAGCAAAAATTTGTGCTAGCACAGATCTGAATTGGGTACAAGCTCTTCCACTGGCATTGATGAAAATGCGCTCTCAAACAAATCGCAACACACATCTAACACCGCATGAACTGCTGACTGGACGACCCATGCCAGTTGCTTTCACACAAGGACCTTACACAAGCTCCTCACTTGAACAACTTGAAGCAGACATGTCTAGTTATTGCAAACATCTGACGCAAATACACAGAACTTTATATTCACAGGTTCGTGAGGCCACACACGGAGCACAGGTTGACGAGCCACTACAGCAGGTGCAACCAGGTGACTACGTGTACATCAAAGTGTTCAAAAGGAAACACTGGAGTGAGCCACGTCGTGAAGGACCATTCAAGGTGGTACTAGCAACTCCTACCGCAGTCAAGGTTGAAGGTAAGGAATACTGGTATCATCTTAACCATTGTTGCAGAGCTGCGGTGAAAGGACCAGAGTGGAGGAAATCTCGTGCTGAATTGGCACGCTGCGCCCACTCTGACGACTCAGAAGACGACGACGACGGCACAGGCCCAGCACAGGACAAAGGACCAGCATACAGGACACGTGCTAAAACCACACAACCACGGCCAGTTGAGGGAGAACCAAGGCCAGGCTGTTCGTATCAGGTTGATTCACGACCACCACATGACACATTAGAAGAGACTGTGCAGAGACTACTAGGCAACGAAGAAGACACTGTCACTCCACCTGCACAGTTTGACACTCTTAATCTACAAGATCTAGTAGACTTAGACATCGATCTACCTGTGGAACCATGATGAAAAATTCCCTAAAGTCCAAACAGACTCCCACCAAAAGATACTGGGCAGTACTCGCTATGGCTCTAGTAGTATGGTTCATTTGCACCTACATTGTCATTAACTGTTATTCACATCATCCAGCAAAAGTATCAGTCCTTGTGCCTGACATTTCCTTAGTAACTGCTCTCAGCCCGCAGCATGCCCAGTAAATCGTAACATGTCCACACACAGATATAAGAGATCTCTACCACCAGGAACCCTAACTCGCCACGCTAAAACCGGTCTCACTGCAGCACAGGCTGCTAAAATTTCTGTATATTCGGCAAGAAACGTGCTTGCAGCACAGCTTCGATGTGCATTGGGCGTTTTAAATAACACCAAGGTCCTATCATTTTTTCCTGTAACTGCAAAACATATATTTATAACATATACCATATCCCTAGTTCATCCTCGCAACTCTACAGAGATACAAGACACTCCTGAATACGAGATGAGACTCGAGGCTCGTATAACTGACACAGAAAATGGAACAGACATTGTAGTAGTCACAGGAGTACCCGCAGTTATACCTCCTGTGTTGGGTACCCGTAGTTGTGTTGATATTGCGCTATTGTGGTATTATGGTTTTCCCAAGTGGGGATCCCACATGGCAGGTTTGAAAGAACTTCGTGGAATCTCTAGTCTATGGGGATGTTTTGTATAGATTCCTTATATATGTTCCTAACTGGCAAGAAAGGATGAACTTACCTAGAATACAACTTAGTTTTAGATATAAGAACCCCAACTATCCCTTAAATCCAAAAGCCCCGTCCTGTCTCAGATGTGCGGAAAAAATCAATGTAACATCAGTAAAGCTATATCCAGAAACTACAAACATTCAACCAAACCTTAACTTGTACAGACAATGGTTGGTAAATTCAGGGCGTGCAGCAGTGCCCCACTCTACATGCATTGTATGCGACAGAAGGTCTCGTCGCCCACCTCGTGTTATGCCAACAGTAGGGATAGAGGCATGTGATAAAGCACCCTATAACACCACTCATCTATGTCCAGCTATATGTTTATTGGGTTCAGCTGCTGTTGATTATGGAGCTCACTGGATGCACTCACGAAGTACTGCGTGCGAGTATCAGCCTCTGGCTACTCTTAGTAATGACGATTTGCGGGTAATTGTGCAACCAGGACAAACTTTCCCATTGTGCCTCCATGCAAGAGGAGTAGTTAATGTGGGATCACTGCCCAAGGAGGCATGTGACCAACAGATTGATGCAGCGTTCCACATACTTAACTTGAGACTATCTTGTAATGACTCTACACAGAAATGTGACAATGAAACACGTAGTCATTTTTATGTCCCCAGCTTGAGAAGAGGCACATTGCCCCTAGCAGACATATTCTGGTTCTGTGGGGGAAAGGAAGTGCTGCAGGTTCTACCTAGCCTGTGGCATGGTCGCTGTGCACCGGTAGTCCTAGAAGGACGTCTTATTGTTATGGCAGTAAATGAGACCCTTTTACACGACCTGGTTAGATCAAGACGACGTCGAAGCGCTTTTCAGGATGACGTTGACC
The DNA here is from genome assembly GCF_014805685.1 of Silurus meridionalis. Classification (NCBI taxonomy): domain Eukaryota; kingdom Metazoa; phylum Chordata; class Actinopteri; order Siluriformes; family Siluridae; genus Silurus; species Silurus meridionalis. Next base: position 42,267,297 of record NC_060887.1, on the reverse strand, counting down.
AAACATCGTTAGCTAGTATCGTGAATAATTACAAGAACAAGCATCTCACGATCACTGATAAATCTAGCTTGCCCTCATGGGGCACAGATCCTGACATCTATATAAGTTGGAAGGGCACACCAGTAGGTGTTCCGGTTGAGTTTGCTGCTCTAGATAAAGGCGCCTCAAAGCATTGACAATGTTTCTCCCTTGGATCCAAATAGATCGTAATATGGCCTGGATAAATTATATTTGGTACAACCAACAACGTTTTATCAATCACACAATTGAGGCCTTAAAACTAATATCAGAACAACTTCACGCCACTACATTAATGGCTGTACAGAATAGATTTGCTATTGACAAAATGCTTGGCCCAGATCAAGGTGTGTGCCATCTAATTGGGGAGGACTGTTGCACGGTTATTCCTCTTCACACTGGCTCTGCAGGTCCGCTACACACTCTACTAGAACGTATGGCGAAAGCTCGTGATGAGATGGTCTCCAATAATGCGAAGGAATCCGCACTTACTAGTTGGCTGAGTTGGTTTTTTTCTTCAAACTGGCTGGCGGGACTAATACGTATTGGAACTACACTTGCCATTATTCTTGCAGCCGTGGCATTTTTTGTTTGCTGCGGCATACCTTGTCTCCGTGCTCTTATCAGCAAGACTGTGCACTCACTGTTCGGACAATATGTACAGCTCCCAATGACGGCTGTTATGGAGCAGGAATCTACTACAGAACATATCTATGCAGCTATGGACCATAACGTCTATGAAGACATGAAAGCAGATTTTTGGGTTCAAACAAAGGACAAGAATAATGTACACCAAACATATCCTTTTAATATTTATTAGATATATCTGTCTAGCCATCTATCTATCTGTCTAATTAATCTAGATACTAATAACATACCCGTGGAGGTTTACTTCTATATTTCCCACTTTCATGACACTTGCTTTAAGTCGTTACTAATCCACATTATGTTGTATAAACCATGTTGTTGTTGTGAGTTCTTCATGTTGTGTGCAGGAACATGGCCGCCAGAGAACCCAGGTGGCTACAGCCGAATCTGCGACTGTTTCCTGGGTGTGTGCATTCACAGAAACATGTTATGAGGGATATCGCTTCGCCTTCAACACTTTCAGGGGTCCTTGTGAGGCGTGTGCAGCCCTAACCTATGACAATCAGACACATTGTTTGTGGTGCCAAAACGGTGACGACTGTCCTTTGGGTGACGATGCCATGGTGGACCCCATGAGTGGTTCGGTTTTCCTCCACAGAGGGATGAGTTTGCCTGGGAAACAGATGAGGACCAGCGTAGACCAGTGACCGCCATTTTGCGCCATGCTAACATGTTTTCCCAGAGGGATGTGGCTAGACTCCATTCAGAACTCTGTCTATGATCTTCCTGGTGGACTCCAGATGGTCACCCGAGTCTTCACAATACGTCGCGCAATCTCCCTGGCTGAGTCATTTGGGGTTCTTTCCTTCTCGACAAGAGCCCGAAACACCCATAGTTTTCTGCTTACGACCTTCGTCATGCAACGCACCACTGTAACATACTACACCATTACCTTAGGAGGCTATGTTCTATGGACAACGGAATCAGCAAAACACTGGGGTTGGCACTGTCGCCTATCCTGTGTCACAGATATCACAAGCGTGCCAGAGACTCAGAGGTAGTTTCAGTGCATGGTAGACGGTCCCGTCTAAAATGGTACAATGCTGTGTGGTTCGATACGGACTGGTCGCCATATATCTGCTCCCTTACCTCATTGGATTAAGCGGTTATAGCCTGTTTCATAGCTTTACCACGTTTATGCGGACTACATTGTTTGATTTCATTTTCTTTTGTTCATGTATTTTCTATTTTAACTGCATGTACACCCACGACTAAGGATGACCTTGGTGGTGATTCCACTGTCGCGCCACTGGCGGGCAGGGTGGGAATTTTCCTGGTATGATTGTTCACAGGGTTTTTCGCCCACCCTAGTTCATCGATGTTGTGGTTTTGGCGCACCCATTGGTGTGAGGGTGGGAGTAATGTCGATCTGGGAGTAAAGTAATGTCGAGTAATGTCGATCTGGGAGTAAAGTAATGTCGAGTAATGTCGATCTGTTTCTTAGTTTTTTTTTTTTTTTTGATCTGTTTCTGAGCTTTTGCTTTTATTTCGTTTATAGCTTTTGCTTTTATTTCGTTTATTTCGTTTCCTTTTTGCTTTTCTCATTGTTTCCTGTTGCTTTGTTTATTATTCCTTTCATTGTTATTATTCAAGCCTTAATGGACCTTTTCCTTGGACCAACATATTCACGTGGATAGCAACACCGAGTGCCTGGTAAAGTGCTAGTAACCTCTTCCAGGGCTCCAACAAGACCCCCGCGATACGCAAAGTATCTGGGTCAGAAGAAAACTACAACATGCCAAAGAAGTCAAAGACTTTTACTTTGTTCTACTGCTGTATTACATGAATATGTATGATTAAGAAACGGTTATAAGTGATTATAAGTGGAATGTGAGACTATAAAGTCTCAGAGGGGGGAGTAATGTCGAGAAAAATATTTTAATCAACCATATCTAGTGTGTGTTATAATCAAACTAATATTATCAAAATAACATTAACCTAATTAACTTAATAAGCAATATAGAACTTATTAGATGAAGTTTGACAAAACCTATTTGATCTATATGTTAATCAAACCTTTATTTACATCAAGTATTAATAATAATAATAATAAGGTATTTACATGCGTGAGTAGGGTAGAAACTGACTGAATGTTATGAGTGTATGGAATAGGCAAAAAGGACAAGAAACAAACTTGAGGGAGATTAAGCATCTTTATTGAAATAGCAGGGTGTATGGGGTTCTGCAGCAACAGGGGACATGAAGGAGTAGTTGAATCTAGGCCCAGGTGAAGACACAGAAGCATGGACAGGGGACATAAAAGCGTAGCTTGGTCCAGGGATGGGTGAAGACACAGGAGCACGCTGGTTTGGCGGAACGGGAGAAGCAGGGAGAGAACCAGTGGTAGACCAGTGTGAAGGATAGGGAGAAAACTGTGGTGTCGTGTCAGGAAAACAGGAGCAGTCGTGACGACGGCTGAGATCAGGGAAGTCTGTGTACTCCCATCAAGCATTGTAAGACCCCGCAAATGCGAGGAGGCACGAAGGCATTAGCTGGGATATTTGGGCTGAGAGCTGTTCTAAAAATGAGTAAACTCAGCAGCAAGAGAGGAGAGCTGAAATTGGCGGTACTGTCTGCGAAGAGCACCCAGGGCCGATGGTCTGGGAGGCAGGCGTGGTGGAGCTGGGGAATGAGACCGAGCTGATCGGCGTGGTGGAGCTGGGGAATGAGACCAACAGAGATAAGATGTTAAAATAGGGAATATCATAGTGACGGTTGAGCACAAGTAAAGGATAACACTCAAGAAAATCATATACACTGAGTAACAATCAGTTCAGAATGCACAAGTTAAAATATAACTTAGGCGCTTACAGCCATTAATTAATCAAGCATAGTACGTAAACAAACTATAAACAATGTTATAACTCAATCAAATGAAAGTAGAATAGCAGAACAGCATTATAAAAGAATAAAACATAACACTTACCCATTGCAAATGCAGGAGGACAAAATAGGCCGTAAAAAGGTTGTTCACACTTGAAAGACTGAAGAATGTATGGTTAAAACCAGAGAAAAGTAAAAGCCTTTTATACTCACTCATATTTTTTAATATAAAATTATGGGCCGGAAAATAAGGGAACTGAAAAACACAGGAACTCCAAATATGGTATTGTTGAAAGAATGAACGCCAAGGCCAAAGATAAGGGGAATTGACAAGGAAGGCAAAATTCAGAGACATAAGGGGAATTATGGACAAAGAAGGTAAGACCGAGACATAAGGGGAATTCTTCAAGGTCAAGGAAGTAGAAAAAAATAGTAAGACACGGTGGCCACAAGGTATAAATACGAGCGTGAAACAACAGTCAGTGTACTTCTTCACTTTGGCATGCTTTATCATTTGTTGATGTGCTGTTCATTTTGATGTGAAGTACCCAGCTTTTATTGAGCTCATTGAAACCTGCATGGAATAAAGAAGTTTTGCTTTTATTCATCCAGGACTGAGGATTCTTCATTGGCGGTTTGTGTCTATTATATTTGTGTTTTCTAGAATTGGCTGAGCATTATTGGGAATCCTCTGAGCAAAGGAATCCACTGATGTGTCGCCTCAGAGACGGGCTCTGAGTTCCGACAAGTTCATGCAAAAAAAAAAAAAAAACCTCCAATATGGCTGAAATAATACAATTCTTCAAAGAAGAATGGTCTGAAATTCCTCCTAAGTGATGTTAAAGACTCATTGCCAGTTATCACAAATGCTTGATTGCAGTTCTTGCTGCCAAGGTGGCACAACCATTTATTAGTATTAGGGTTCCATTTTCACTTAGGGCCAGGCAGGTTTGGACAGTTTATTCCCTTAATAAATTAAATCAATTTCAAAACTGCATTTTGTATTCACTCGGGTTATCTTTGTGTAATATTAAAATTTGCATGATGAATCATTTAAGAATGAAAAATACACCCAATAAGATTTGCAACTTGAGGTGTGTCAGAATGCTTTGGGAACGTGGCTGCGTTGTCCATGCTCTGAATAATGTGTGTATTCATTCAAAATTGGAGGCAGGGGCGACGTTACCACCAGGAAGGAGAATACACACTTATGGAGTGAACCCGGCGCCAGCTTCTGTTTGTTCACGAAGGGCTCTGTATAAATTTAATGTTGTTTTGTCTGTCAAAAAATATGAAGGCATCGGGGGTTCACTTATGGACCTAGCAGAAGATTTGGAGATGGGCTTGTCCCTTTCTCCTACCTCCTCGGCCTGGTCCAGCTCTCATTCGAAGGCTTCGGAAGCACGCCTTTTGGCGCCCCGATTTCTCCTGACCTGCACACCGGGTCGATATAGTTGAGGATACGGATGCCCTGAAGTCTCAGAAGAGCCAGAGCTGCATCGACACATTTTGTGAAGGTGCAGGGTGATAAGGCAAGGCCGAATGGAAGGACCCGATATTGTTCCACCCTGCTCACTTTTGTCAGTTTTCACAAGCATGACCTCTGTCTCACTCCTGGCACCTATGTCCTTCGACCTAGCTGTGCCCAAAGCGTTTCAACGCAGCGTCTCATTCCCTCAGGGAACTAGTGTTACATACGTAATCTAGAGACGTTCCTCATCGCTCACTTTCAACAGCTTAGCCATTAATTCACAACCTGACCCTTGGAAATGGCCAAACTTTTAGTGAGAGTGTGTGTGTGTGTGAGTGAGTGAGTGTGAATGAGAATGTGTGTGTGTGTGTGTGTGTGTGTGTGTGTGTGTGTGTGTGTGTGTGTATTTGAGTAATAAAAAAAATAAAAAATAAAATAAAAAAAACACTGCGGTTCAGTGCAAACAAAAGGTTTGTCATTTCAAGACATTTCCTATGCTGCTGACTGATAAACAGCACCTCGAAGCATGGATGTGATTTCAGCAAACAAAACCTCTAAGTCATAATGTTTCTCTGCTTCCCTGACAAGAACCTCTGTCAAATATAATACCGATCCCAGATCTGTTTCCAAGACTGAGTTTAATACTGACAGGCAGATTCTAATGAGCTGAAACGGATCTGCAGTCAGAGATTGTGGGTGCACTTCCTACCAGTATTTACCTTAAAACTGAGTCAACATCACCACAGTGAGAAGGAGGTAGGAAGCAAGGGAGAGAGAGAGAGAGAGAGAGAGAGAGAGAGAGAGAGAGAGAGAGAGAGAGAGAGAGAGAGAAAAAGAGAGAAAATGTTGTGTGTCAAGTTTATTTCTATTGCGCTTTTTACAACAGACACTGACTCAAAGCAGCTTTACTGAAATTAACAGTTAAGGTGAATGATGTGTGTTTATCCCTGATGAGCACCATGGAGACTGTGGTGAAGGAAAAACTCCCTTAGATGTTATGAGGAAGAAAAAAAGGGAGGAACAGACTCAAAAACAGAACCTCATCCTCATTTGGGTGAAATCAAGAGTGTGATTATAGTCTTTAAACACTACAGAACACTGGAGAGTGAGAACTAAAATGAGCACTGGAGTGTGTGATTATGACTGATGATCTTTCTACAGTCTTTTACAGTCATTGTTGTTATAAAACTAGGAGCTACTGAGCAACTCACAAAATAGCTCAACATTTGAGATCATCAAAGATCCAACACCAGCTTCCCCATGCAAGAGCCTTTAAGCACTCAAGGAGGTCCAGTGTCCAAACTCCACATGAAGTGGGATCCAATTGGCACTGGTACGTCTCTAGATGGTTCAGGATGTTTGTGGGCATCTACTTCTTTAAAGATCCACAATCTTCATAAGGTGGGACGTGACTGGAGCTGGAGCAACCTCAGGATGCCTCTGGACGGGGAGAGAAAGCAGTGAGCAGTGGAGAGGAATTAGCGTATCTGCTGTTCATGATATTAACAGCACAAGTTGTTAATGTGCATGTGATCAGATGTTCTGGATGTGAACACTGTCCAAAGTTTAGGAGCTAAATGTGAGAATGTTCTACCACCTTTAGTGGACTATGCTATTCTAGGAACTACTAGAAGTCCGGAGTTTTGAGACTTGAAGGAGCGTGATGGATTGTGTGATTGGGATTGCGTGATTTTTATTTATTTGTTTTTGTTTTTTCTCTCACTTTTAAATCTCGAAACATCATTTTGATTTCCTGCGTCCTCTACTTTCCATTGGCTCCGTTTCTTTTCTTTCTGCTTCTGGAAGAGTGCTTTATTCCCTGTTCGAGGGTTTGAAAGCAGTGAGTGGAGACCCATCAGAACTACAGTAACCATATTAAGGTACATAATTTCTCTGCTATGGCGAGCATCCAGCTTATTCAGTGTGTCAAGTGCGACATGTTCAGACAGTCTTTCTTCATTGTCAGTGATAATGTTTTCTGTGAGAAGTGTAAGTTAGTTGGCTTTTTGATGGAGAAGATCTTAGCATTAGAGGAGCGCATCCAGAGTCTAGAGAGAAGTAGTGAGGGTGAGAGGAGTCCAGGTTCTGCAGGGGAAAGTCTGGATGCCCTAGGTGGAGTTAGCATTCCCCCCAACTCTGGCATTAGAGCCCTCGCAGCGGGGTGAGTGGGTGATGACTCTGCGGCATACTCGCAAAGCCAAAGCTAACGCTAAGGCTCACCCATGGGAGCACCATTCCTCTCCGCTTCACGTGTCCAACAGGTTTGCTCTCCTCAGTGAAGCACCCGCTGAGAAACCTGGAAGAGCTCTGGTTATAGGAGACTCTATTCTGAGGCACATGAAATTAGCTAGACCTTTAGGGGCACCAGCAACACAAGTCATGTGTATACCGGGAGCCAGGGTGCCAGACATAGCAGGTCAGCTTAGATTTTTAAGAAAGCAGAGGTTCCCTAAGTTTTTCACACAGGAGCTAGGGATTGGCTCCAGAGGACAGGTGGTGGAATTGCAAGATTGGATGACTTGCAGTATCTCATCTGTTAAGGTTGAGAAGCTTGACAGAGACGTAGTGGATTGTTGGCTGTGTTGTGTAGTCATTGTTGGGGAGGAAGTGAAGGTCTGGCAGATTTTCTTAATCTTCTCATTATAGACGGAGGCAAAGTTATTAGCAGTCAGGGAGGATGGAGCAGGTGCAGCAGGGGGGTTAAGGAGTGAAGAGATGATGTTGTGGAGCTTACGGGAATCTCGTGCAGAGGCATCAAGCTTTTCCTTGTAGAAGGCAGTTTTGGCAGAAGTCACCTCCAAAGAAAATTTGGTCAGGAGTGCGCGGTAAGATGCGAGGTCTACATCGAGTTGTGATTTTTTCCGACTTCCTCTCTGCAGATCTAAGCTCTTGTCGATTGCTGCACAAAACCTCTGACAGCCACGGTGTTGGACAATAAGTCTTTTTGGGTTTTGTAGTCAAGGGGCAAAGGAGGTTCATGGTTGAGGAAAGAGATGAGAGGAAGGAGTCCGTAGCAACGTCCAAGGGTAGAGAGGAAAAGGATTTAGGGTCAGGAAGAGATGAAAGAGTACAGGAAGCTACAGAAGAGGGAGAGATGGAGTGAAGGTTAGGACAGATAAGAGAGACATGTAAATTATTTTAGGTTGAATAGGAAGAGTGATTGAAAAGGAAACCAGGTGATGATCAGAGATTGGAAGTGGAGTGGTAGTCATGTCTGTAGCTGGAGTAGGGCGGGTGAAAACCAGGTCCAGGACATTTTCTCCCTTGTGTGTTGAAGGGCAGCTGTTAAATGCCAAGGAGAAGGTATTCAGAAAAGGCATGAGGCAGGATGACTGAAGTTTGTCGGATGGGAGGTTGAAGTCACCAAGAACTGTCAGAGGGGTACTGTCAGAGGGGAAAGTACTGGGGAGTGTGTCCATCTCTTCTAGAAAGTCTCGAAGGGGACCAGGAGGGCGGTAGATGACAATGATGAAAAGATTGATTGGAGAGGTAACTGAAACTCTACCGGTTTCTCTTATATTATTATAGAGGTGTGTAAATTAGCGAAGGCAATGTCCGATGCAGTAACATGCTCTGGCCCCATCCCAATGCGACGTGGCAATGTAACCTACAGCAGGTTATGGTCGCTGAACTGCTGGATGTCTGAGTGGTGCTCCAAAAACAATGTGGGCTTCATAAATAATTGGAGCAATTTTGAGGGCAAGGCTGTCCTGTTAGGGCGAGACAGTATCCATCCCACTTGGGAAGATGCTGCTCTCATTTCTTGCAGTATTGGTCATAGTCTCAGAACAACACTAGTTAACAAGTGAGTGTCTAGAGCCAAGGCCAGGGAGCAGAAAGACAGGCTAAACCAACCATCTGCTAGCTGCACATAACTCAGGATCCACCAAATTGAGACTGTGTCTGTCCCCTGAGTGAAACCAAAATGTAGGAATTCTCAGAAAGTCTGTTTAAGTAACCTGATTAACGTTAAATTAAATAGGACTGAACGCACAGCCAGCACCTCCGATAGAAAGATAGGATTGTTGAATTTTAGATCTCACATCAAAAGTGCTGACTATAAACTAAATTATTACAGCCAAGGAGTTTAAAATAGTGTGTTTGTCAGAAATATGGATTAAACCGAATGAATATGTAGCATTAAATAAAGGGAGTCCTCCTGGGTATAGTTACATACACCAACCCCGTCTAAATGACAGAGGAGGTGGAGTCGCAGCTATTTATAATAATAATCTAAGCTTCACAAAAGACTAAACACAAATGTAAAACATTTGAAGTTCTTTAAACAAACATACAATATTCAGTGTCCAAAAGTAGGTCTAGTCCAGGGGTCTTCAACTAAAATTGCTTGAGGTTCAGTAAATGAACCCTCAAATGGACAATTATATACCTTAAAACATGAATTGATGCTTTTTGCCAGACTAAAGAGTGTAGACAACATTTTTATTGGACACATTATAAATAAATAAAAAGAAAAAAGCTAAAGTGCTTTTGTTTTTGCTGAACTGAGTTTACAGACCAAAAGTAATGAACACATACCTCACTGGTTCAGAAAATCACATTTAAAATCCATACTTATTTTCTCTACCCAACTAAATGTATCTAATATTTAACATTGCTCTCTTCCATGCTTTAAGTTGCATTGGTAAAAATATCATCAACAATATCATTCAGAAACACAAACAAAATAATAAAGAAAAATAAAGTGCCCGTGTTAAAAAAATGAAAAAGTGCAAGAAACCTTTTATCTATTCATTTGTACAGTTCCTTTAAGTCCATAAAAATGTAAATAACCTCAAATGAAATGCAAATAAAATCTGTAAAGGGCTTGTTATTTTTTCCTAATATCTACTGTAATCTGAGTGAACACTCATAGTCTCGCTGTTGACTGCTGAGAGTAAGTTTCTTTAAAATGTCTATGTTTAGTTTCGTAATGGAGTTTAATGTTTCCGCTTTTGGCGACCGCAACAGACTCAGAAAACGAGACATGCCTCTCAATGCAGCTCGATGCAGGAAGAATTAAATGCGTATTTTTCCACCCATTTGTCTCGAAAAACTGATATATTTAGTTCATTATGTGAAAAGGTTTCGTGGTCCGGCTGGACACATCTTGGGGTCCGGGCTCGGACCGGAGTCCGCCAGTTGGCGGCCCCTGGTCTAGTCAGTCAATTCCAATAATTATTATTTATAGACCACAGGGGCCCGACTATGATTTTCTCATAGAATTTGCAGATTTCATCACAAATGTAGCTACTTCTTTAGACAAAGCATTAATTGTTGGTGACTTTAATATTCATTTTGATAATCAGGAAGACTCCTTAAGAGCAGCAGTTGTGTCCAATCTAGATTCAGTTGGAATTAATCAGAATGTTATAGAACCCATTATAGTGGAGACACACTCTTGATTTGTTATTAACATTTGGATAAAAAAAAAAAAAAAAAAAACTCATCTCTTTTAAAATCTGCGTCAGTCACTGCATTAGTACCTCACCACGTTACTGTGTTAAACACGTTCACATCAGCTACAGCAGCACATTTTATCAATAATCTTTTGGAACTGTCAATATTAAATAGATCTCCATCTGACCCCGCAGAGCTCGACTGGGCCACTAAAAACCCAGAATCAACATTCCGTTACACTCTAGAAGATGTAGCTCCCCTTAAGACCAAAATGATCAGGGAGAAAAAATCAGCACAGTGGTATAATGATCATACACACACCTTAAAACAGACCACTCGGAAATTAGTAAGTAAATGGAGCCCACTGCTTTTCTCTTTATATCTGCTGCCTCTGGGTGAAATTATACATAAACATGGTATTTGCTTCCATTGCTATGCTGATGATACACAGTTGTATATTTCAGCAAAGCCAGATGAGAGAGATCAGCTTAACAATGTTGAGGAGTGTGTCAAGGACATTAGACAGTGGATGTTTGATAACTTCCTTCTGATCAGCTCAGATAAGACAGAAGTACTTTTACTAGAACCACATGCAGCTAGAAGCAAACTTTCCGATTACGCAGCAATGGATGGTGTTTCTGTCTCAGTGTGTACAGCAGTCAAAGACCTTGGTGTGAGTCCTCACTAGATCTAGAAAATATGAGCACATCAGCTCTGTTTTAATCATCTACACTGCTCCCAATTACATCTCACACTGATTATAAAATACTACTACTGACGTATAAAACACTTAACGCTCTCACTCAGTATCTGAGTGAACTTCTGTACCAATATGATCCTCCACGCCTACTTAGATCAAAAGGTGCAGGCTATTTGTTGGTACCTCAAATAATAAAGACTCCAGCAGGGGGCAGATGATTTTCTTATAAATCCCACACTTATGGAAAAACCTTCCAATCAGTGTTCGGGACTCAGACACAGTCTCAGTGTTCAAGTCAAGGCTGAACACATTTATTTAGTAAAGTCTTTAGTCAGTAGGTGTTTGTGCGGTAAAGGAGCAGATCTGGAGGGATCATGGATATCGAGTGTTTGGTGAACTGGGATATTTGGATGCTGTCGTCTCCTCACTCTCACACATTCACTCGGGTTTGTTGCTGGTGGTGTGGTGGGTCGTCTCTTATCCCAGAGATCCTCATGTCTGTTACCTTCTGCTTCTCCCTTTAGTCCTGCTGCCATAGCGAGTCTTACCAGAGTCCAAACTGCACAGTGACATTAACTTTTATACACCAATCTTCTCCATCGCTCTCTCTCTCTGTCGAGTTGAAAAGGTTTCGTGGTCCGGCTGGACACATCTTGGGGTCCGGCTCGGACCGAGTCCGCCAGTTGGCGGCCCCTGGTCTAGTCAGTCAATTCCAATAATTATTATTTATAGACCACAGGGGCACGACTATGATTTTCTCATAGAATTTGCAGATTTCATCACAAATGTAGCTACTTCTTTAGACAAAGCATTAATTGTTGGTGACTTTAATATTCATTTTGATAATCAGGAAGACTCCTTAAGAGCAGCAGTTGTGTCCAATCTAGATTCAGTTGGAATTAATCAGAATGTTATAGAACCCATTATAGTGGAGACACACTCTTGATTTGTTATTAACATTTGGATAAAAAAAAAAAAAAAAAAACTCATCTCTTTTAAAATCTCGTCAGTCACTGCATTAGTACCTCACCACGTTACTGTGTTAAACACGTTCACATCAGCTACAGCAGCACATTTTATCAATAATCTTTTGGAACTGTCAATATTAAATAGATCTCCATCTGACCCCAGAGCTCGACTGGGCCACTAAAACCCAGAATCAACATTCCGTTACACTCTAGAAGATGTAGCTCCCCTTAAGACCAAAATGATCAGGGAGAAAAAATCAGCACAGTGGTATAATGATCATACACACACCTTAAAACAGACCACTCGGAAATTAGTAAGTAAATGGAGCCCACTGCTTTTCTCTTTATATCTGCTGCCTCTGGGTGAAATTATACATAAACATGGTATTTGCTTCCATTGCTATGCTGATGATACACAGTTGTATATTTCAGCAAAGCCAGATGAGAGAGATCAGCTTAACAATGTTGAGGAGTGTGTCAAGGACATTAGACAGTGGATGTTTGATAACTTCCTTCTGATCAGCTCAGATAAGACAGAAGTACTTTTACTAGAACCACATGCAGCTAGAAGCAAACTTTCCGATTACGCAGCAATGGATGGTGTTTCTGTCTCAGTGTGTACAGCAGTCAAAGACCTTGGTGTGAGTCCTCACTAGATCTAGAAAATATGAGCACATCAGCTCTGTTTTAATCATCTACACTGCTCCCAATTACATCTCACACTGATTATAAAATACTACTACTGACGTATAAAACACTTAACGCTCTCACTCAGTATCTGAGTGAACTTCTGTACCAATATGATCCTCCACGCCTACTTAGATCAAAAGGTGCAGGCTATTTGTTGGTACCTCAAATAATAAAGACTCCAGCAGGGGGCAGATGATTTTCTTATAAATCCCACACTTATGGAAAAACCTTCCAATCAGTGTTCGGGACTCAGACACAGTCTCAGTGTTCAAGTCAAGGCTGAACACATTTATTTAGTAAAGTCTTTAGTCAGTAGGTGTTTGTGCGGTAAAGGAGCAGATCTGGAGGGATCATGGATATCGAGTGTTTGGTGAACTGGGATATTTGGATGCTGTCGTCTCCTCACTCTCACACATTCACTCGGGTTTGTTGCTGGTGGTGTGGTGGGTCGTCTCTTATCCCAGAGATCCTCATGTCTGTTACCTTCTGCTTCTCCCTTTTAGTCCTGCTGCCATAGCGAGTCTTACCAGAGTCCAAACTGCACAGTGACATTAACTTTTATACACCAATCTTCTCCATCGCGCTCTCTCTCTCTGTCGAGTTGAACATGCTTCTGTGGTTCCAGTGACCACTGTTCCTGCCCCTCTTCCCCTTTGTGGATCTTCCCACTTTGACCAGGTCTGCCTCTGGATAGTGTTCTGGAGCTGCAGCTGGAGATATTTCTCATCAACACCTTGGATGGTTCCATGAAATTCTGGAGTAAGAACATGAGCTTTAAAGATGGATTTGGACTGTATTTAATGTCAAAAGTCTGCTACACTGACTCAGGACTACAGTTTGCTTCTGATCACCATCACTGTACCCCGCAACATTGTTTATCTGCAATAAATTGACATTCGCAACCCAGATGAGGATGAGGTTACCTCTTGAGTCTGGTTCCTCTCAAGGTTTCTTCCTTCTGCATCTCAGGGAGTTTTTCCTTTACCACAGTCATCAGGGACAAACTTACACTTATAAAGAACATATTCACTTTTTAACACCGCATTATCTGTGTAAAGCTGCTCTGAGACAATGTTCATTGTTAAAAGCGCAATACAAATAAACAGGAATTGAATTTAATTGAATTGTAGCACGTTAGAAGACTGGAGAGATACATTGGAGATAAACCATTTAGTGTTTTGTAGGTAAATAGCAGTAGTTTGTAGTGGATTTGAAACTTAACAGGTAGCCAGTGTAGGGATGAGAAGATTGGGGTTTTGGGCCGATGAGCAAAATCTCAGTCTTATCAGAATTTAATAGTGGAAAGTTATGAGTCATCCAATCTCTTAATTCTTTAACACACTCAGTTATGCGAGCTAATTGAGCTGTATTGCCTGGTTTTGATTAGATATATAGCTGGATATCATCAGCATAACAGTGGAAGCTGGTCCCATGCCTTCCCATATTTCCTAAGGGAAGGGTGTATATTGTAAAAAGCAAGGGGCCTAGAACTGAGCCTTGTGGCACACCATAATTTACTAGCATAAACCTGGAAAGCTCTCCATTTAAGTATACAAAATGGTAACGATCAGACAGGTAGGATTAAACCAGCTTAATCCCTGTCCCTGAATGCCTAAAATCTGTAAGCAATCTAGGAGGAGCTCATGATCTATAGTGTCGAATGCAGCACTAAGATCTAGTAAAACTAACAGCGAGATGAAGCCTTGGTCTGAAGCTAAAAACAGGTCATTAGTGATTTTATATAGAGCAGTTTCTGTGCTATGATGGAGCCTGAAACCTGACTGAAACTCTTCAAAGATATTCAATTCAATTCATTTTTATTTGTATAGCGCTTTTAACAATGAACATTGTCTCAAAGCAGCTTTACACAGGTAATGTGGTGATTAAAAGTAGATATGTTCTTTGTAAGTAAGTTTGTCCCTGATGAGCAACTGTGGCAAGGAAAAACTCCCCGAGATGGCATAAGGAAGAAACCTTGAGAGGAACCAGACTCAAGAGGGAACCCATCCTCATCTGGGTTGCACCGAATGTCCATTTGAAGCAGATATACAATGTTGCGGGGTACAGTGATGATGATTAGAAGCGAACTGTATTCCTGAGTCAGTGTAGCAGACTGTTGACATTAACTACAGTCCAATCCATCCTCAAAGCTCCCGTTCTTACTCCGGAATTTCAACACCCCAGGCGTTGATGAGAAACCGTCCCAAGCTGCACAGAGTGGCCTCCAGTCGAAGAGAACACTATCCAGAGGCAGGCCTGGACGAAGTGGGAAGATCCACGGAGGGGAGAGGGGCAGGAACAATGGTCACTGGAGCCTCAGGAGCATGTTTAACTCGACCGAGAGAGAGAGAGAGAGAGAGAGAGAGAGAGAGAGAGAGAAGAGGGTGACAGGAAGAGATGGATATGGATTATTAAGTGTCCTTATTGTTGTATGAAAGTAATGTCACTGTGCAGTTTGGACTCCGGCAAGACTGGCTATGGCAGCATAACTAAAAGTGAGAACCAGAAGGTAACACAGACATGAGGGATCTCTGGGATAAGAGGCGACCCACCACACCACCGTCAACAAACCTGAGTGAACGTGTGAATGTGAGGGGACGACAGCATACAAATATCCCAGTTCACCAAACACTCTATATCCATGATCCCTCCAGATCTTAGCCTTTACCTAAGAAAAAAAAATCTACTGATCAAAGGCTTGACTAAATAAATACGTTTTCAACCTCGACTTGAACACTGAGACTGTGTCTGAGTCCCGAACACTGGTTGGAAGGCTGTTCCATAACTGTGGGGCTTTATAAGAGAAAGATTTGCCCCCTGCTGTAGTCTTCATTATTTGAGGAACCAACAGATAGCCAGCACCTTTTGATCTAAGTAGGTGTGGAGGATCATACTGGTACAGAAGTTCACTCAGATACTGCGGTGCGAGACCGTTAAGTGCTTTATACGTCAGTAGTAGTATTTTATAATCAATGCGAGATTTAATTGGGAGCCAGTGTAGACTGATTAAAACAGGGCTGATGTGCTCATATTTCCTAGATCTAGTGAGGACCCTTGCTTCTGCATTCTGAACTAACTGAAGCTTATTTCTGCACTTACTCCAACACCCAGACAGTAAAGCGTTACAGTAGTCTAATCTAGAAGTAACAAAAGCATGAACTAGTTTTTCTGCATCCGACATCATATTTCTAATTTTAGCAATATTTCTAAGGTGAAAGAAGGCGATTCTGGTGATATTATTCACGTGAGACTCAAAGGAAAGACTCGGGTCAATAATCACACCAAGGTCTTTGACAGCCGTACATGCTGAAACAGAAACACCATCCAGAGATGCTACGTAATCGGAAAGTTGACTCCTAGCTGCATGTGGTCCTAGTAAAAGTACTTCCGTCTTATCTGAGTTGAGCAGAAGAAAGTTATTAAGCATCCACTGTCTAATGTCCTTTACACACTTCTCAACATTGTTAAGCTGATCTCTCTCATCTGGCTTTGCTGAAATATACAGCTGTGTGTCATCAGCATAGTGTAGCGCCCCTAGCGTTACTGGCTATAATGGGGTGGCTAACCTGAGTTCTTTTTAATAAATATCTGAAAATATTAAACCTAATCAATTTGTCTTTACTTTGAGTATGGGTTCTATTTATAAATAAATGTATTAACTAACCCGTACCAAGAAAATGAAAGGCAATCCTATATTGTAAATATAGACACAACACAATTTAAACAACAATAACAGTTTACTAAAATGGGATGTCAAATAAAATAAGGTGTAAATTACTTTCAAAATCAAAGTCAAAGGTTTTAAATGAAAAATATCAGTAACATTCACTTATGAAAAAATGGCCACAAAACAAATAATAAAAGCCGGCAAAAGTAAATGAAAACTTTAATCAGTATACCAGTTGCAGGCCTGTACGTAGCTGGGGTTCGTAGAAACCAAACAAAGGGCTACTTCACCACGAGGGCAACAAACGGAAAATAGTACCTGGTATGAAGTTTGTTGGCACACCGTGCACGCGTCAGACAGAAAAAAGGGTCGATGTAAAACACAGACAGAGCTTGGATGCTTCAAGGGATACTCCTTCACCACACCTAGTCCCTGCTAGTTGAGCTAGCTATCCACCAGTCCATTAGCGAAGTCTCAGCACATGCGCAGTAAACCACAACTTAAATCTCCGTTCGTCAGAGGCGATGTCCACGTCTTTCTGATGTGTTTCCAACTCTGCACGGAAACTATCACTACACAGGGTTCGGGTTGAACACCTAATTAGCTTCGTTACACTAATTGAAGAACAGGTCGTACTTGTTAGTTCAGCAGCTCCGGTATCTTACTCTCCCACCTTTTCTCTCCCTCTCTCTCTCTCTCTACTCGTGCACGTGCGCACCCAGCATGCTTCATAACATGACACATAAATTAATAAAACTTATAAACAAAATACTTCTTTTTAAATAATTTTTAAAGCAAATTTATATTATTTAAACAAAAAAGCATTTAACAAATAATTAATTGTTTTTAATTACTGTTACCTTATACAGGTGTCACGTGACCTTATTACATCACCTCATTGCTGGCCAATGAATTATAATTTTCACAACATTCATTTGTAAAACTATTTATATGGAACTCAAACAATTTATTTAGCATAAATGCATAAATCTAAAACAAATACCCATAACTTTATCTGGGTTACAATAGGAATGGAAGCGAATCCCATGTTTATGAATAATTTCACCAAGAGGCAGCATATATAAATAGAAAAGCAGAGGGCCTAAGACAGAACCTTGAGGAACACCAAACTTTACCTCATAGAGTGTGGAGAACTCACCATTTACATCAACAAACGGATAGCGATCAGTCAAATAGGACCTGAGCCAAGAGAGAGCTGTTCCCTTTATTCCTACAACATTCTCAAGTCTAGCAAGTAGTATAGTGTGATCAATGGTGTCAAAAGCTGCACTAAGGTCGAGCAAAACAAGTAAGGAGACAAAACCCTGATCAGAGGCCAATAACAGGTCATTTACCACCTTAACTAGCGCCGTCTCTGTGCTATGATGAGGCCGAAATCCTGACTGATACATTTCAAAAATGTCAAGTCAAGTCAAGAGGCTTTTATTGTCATTTCTACTATACACAGTGGTACACAGTACACAGTAAAAATGAGACAACGTTTCTCCAGAACCCTGGTGCTACACTAAACAACAAACAACAAAACAACATTAAGCTAAAACACAAGTTACATAAAGTGCATCGAGTGCAACCTAGTGCAAACAGTGCAGACAGACAGTGCAGACAGACGACACAAGACAAGACACAAAACCCTATATAGCGCCGACCAGTAAACCTACTGTATACTAGATTATACAGTACTGTACAAGAAAACTGTAAAAACTATACAATGTTTTTACAGTTATTCTGTAAAAACAAATGTTATTCATAAGTAGGTGTGAGCAGAACTGCTGTGCTACAACCTTTTCTAAAATTTTGGATATAAAGGGGAGATTTGATATTGGTCTGTAGTTGGACAACTGACATGGGTCAAGGTCAGGTTTCTTAATAAGGGGGTGGATAACTGCCAGTTTGAAAGATTTTGGTACATAACCAGTGCTAATGGAAGAGTTTATTATTTTTAAAACAGGTTCAATTACCTCTGGAGCTATCTGTTTAAAGAAACTTGTAGGCAAGGGATCGAGAATGCAGGTTGATGATTTTGATGAGGAGATTAATGAAATTAAGTCATTCTCATGAATAGGAGTGAAGCTTTGTAGTTAATTGTCTGTTATAATGACACTGCTGTCTACAGGGTTACTTGTAAAATAATTTGGATTTATATTAACCGCCTGGATTTCTTGCCTGATGTTTTCAATTTTATTATTAAAAAAGTTCATGAAATCATTACTACCTATTGATGGTGTGCATGTGAGTGCAGTGCTTTTATTCCCTGTTAATTTTGCTACCGTGCTGAATAAAAATCTAGGATTATGCTTGTTATTTTCTATGAGGGTGGAGAAATATGCTGATCTGGCAGCACTAAGAGATTTTCTATAATTTAGAGGCTCTCCTTCCATGCTATTTGAAATACTGTTAATTTTGTTTGACGCCATTTACGTTCTAATTTTCGAGTGGTCTGTTTTAAGGTGTGTGTATGATCATTATACCACTGTGCTAATTTTTCTCCCTGATCATTTTGGTCTTAAGGGAGCTACATCATCTAGAGTGTAACGTAACGTTGTTTCTAGATGTTCAGTGTCCCAGTCGAGCTCTGCGGGGTCTGACGGAGATCTATTTAATATCGTAATTTCTGGAAGATTATTGATAAAACATGCTGCTGTAGCTGACGTGAAAGTACGCTTAACACGGTAACGTGGTGAGGTAGAAATGCAATGACTGAGGCAGATTTTAAAAGAGATGAGATAATGGTCTGAAATAGCTTCAGACTGTGGAATTATGACTAAGTTTTTTATTTTTAATCCAAATGTTAACAACAAGTCGAGAGTGTGTCACCACTATGAGTGGGTCCTATAACATTCTGATTAATTCCAACTGACTCTAGAATGGACACAACTGCTGCTCTTAAGGAGTCTTCCTGATTATCAAAATGAATATTAAAGTCTCCAACAATTAATGCTTTGTGTAAAGAAGTAGCTAAATTTGTGATGAAATCTGCAAATTCTATTAGAAAATCAGAGTCGGGCCCCTGGGGGTCTATAAATAATAATTAGTGGAATTAACTGACTGGACCTGCTTTCTGACACTGAATATTTTATGTTGGTGTAAAGAACTTCAAATGTTTTACATTTGTGTTTATTCTTTTGTGTGACGTTTAGATTATTATTATAGATAGCTGCGACTCCACCTCCTCTGCCATTTAGACGGGGTTGGTGTATGTAACTATACCCAGGAGGACTCGTTTCATTTAATGCTACATATTCATTCGGTTTAATCCATGTTTCTGTTAAACACATTATATTGATCTCTTGTAAGTAGGAACAGAACTGGGCAGCGACAATCTTTTCTAAAATCTTAGACATAAATGGGAGATTTGAAATGGGTCTGTAATTTGATAGTGTGTTTGGATCCAAATGAGGTTTCTTAATGAGGGGCTTAATAACTGCTAACTTGAGGGATTTAGGGACGTGACCTAACGATAGTGAGTGATAGTGATTTATGGGTTTAGTGAGAAATTGAGATAAATCAGGCAGGTTATTTATGAATCTGTTCTTAGTAGTCGGAATAACAGTCCTACCAGGTCGATAGCGTGGTGAAACACGGCTAATCTGCTCTACCGGTAGTGTGTACAGTATGAGGTAATTGTCTGTGATGTCATCACTCTGAGGTAAAATATCTATATCAGTGACATCATTAGTTTAACCCCAAAAGAGTTTAATAAGTCCACAAATAATAATCCTAGAGCATCGTTTACATCATCTACATGCATGGGCGTAAATCCGGGGGACGGAGGGGACATAACCCTAACCATAACCCTACCCAGGTGTGTGGCTGTGGCTCAATTAACGTTCAACTCCATTAACTAGGGGATTTTATTTACTTTAAATAAAGCGATTCTCTTTAATGTAGTTGATGCAGACTCATTCATAAATTAGTTGCGGCAAAAATGCTGATTACCGATGTAATTTTCCATGAATCTGCTCTAGTAGCGATTAAAATATGACTTATCTAGTGAATGTTAGCTTGTTTACAATAGCTTGTAGCATAGTGCACTGCAGCTAACACTGCAACTAATGTACTAGTGCACTGCAGCTAACACTGCAACTAATGTACTAGTGCACTGCAGCTAACACTGCAACTAATGTACTAGTGCACTGCAGCTAACACGCCAAAGCCGTTTCCTAAATTTCCTAAATGAGCACTGTGCTACGTCCGAACTGACCCCACTGTATTTCTATAATCAATTTCTATTCTGTTCTTTTAAGTGTCTTAATTAATTTTAAATAAAATTTGTAACTTTTTTTTAATTCCTTGTTTTGCTTTGTCAGTGAACCTGAGAAAAACTTTATAAATAACCATAATGACGCAGTCTCCATGCTACAATAATAATGATAAAAGCAAAGTTTTTCACTGTGGGGACACTGTGTCTTTATAAGTACAATTTGACTGTATTATTTGTGTCCCCCTTCAAAATTTGCTCATAAGAAATTTTATATTTATTGTCCCCCCCTACTGTTAAATGAAATTTACGCCCATGGAACATGAATATTAAAATCTCCTACAAGCAGCGCTTTATCAAAATTGATCAAGAGGTAAAGGTAAAGGTAAAGTTCTGACTGTAATCACGCTGGTAACTGAACCTCACATCATATATTAATACAGAAGAATTTTAATTGTTGTTCTCTAATGAATGTATCCAGACTGAAGATCCACCATGAAGAACACAAGCAGAGAAAAGATGATGATGAAAAGATGCTGACTCCCTCTGTCTCATCCACGTTAACCCCAGACTTCTTACTGCCTTCTGCCTGCTCATTGTGAGCTTCAGAAACTAGTCTACATCTGTGGTGTGTGAGAGACAGGAAATGATACACCAGTGGATTGAAAAAGCTGTGTACAAAAAGTAAAAAACTGATACCAGAAAAATTCACTTAAGTACAGTAACAAAGTTTTTGTACTTCACTACTTCCCTCCTCTGCAGAGCATATTACAACATCAGACACTGTCGAGGGTGTATATCATTAGCTCCTATGTGGAAATACTTCACGGGTGCTTTACTGGGGAGAGCAAACCTGTTGGACACTAGGTCCAGATGAGGGAGTGCACTAGGTCTAGGTTAGTGTACATTAGATGTGAGTAAGTGTGAATCAGGTAAAGGTGTGAGTAAGAGTGCATTAAGTGCATTAGGTGTTGGTGAGTGTACATTAGATGTGGGTGAGAATGTGGGTGAGCGTCAGAGCCACCAGCCACGCCTCCTTTCTGCACTCAGCATACTCGCTCAGCCTCTTCCTCCACTAATCACCCACACCTGTATCCAATCTACATTCCCCTTTATAAGGCCTCTGTTCCCACTCGCTCGCCATCCGATCTACAGGTTAAACTGCAGATCATCACTGGACTACCTATGCGCGGCAGTCCACCTGGTCGCCAGTGTTCGCGTCTCTGGAAGTATCTGCTCCGTGAACTAAGGCTAATAAAGTGTATTGACTTTACTACCGGTTTCAGACTCTTGATCCGTGTGTGACAGTGAGAGTGCATTAGGTGTGGATGAGAATGTGGGTGAGTGTGGATTAGGTGTGGGTAAGAATGTGGGTGAGAGTGCATTAGGTGTGGGTGAGAATGTAGGTAAGTGTGCGTTGGGTGTGGGAGAAAATGTGGGTGATGGTGCATTAGGTGTGAGTAAGAATGTAGGTAAGTGTGGGTGAGAATATGGGCTAACTTGAGGGATTTAGGAACATGACCTAACGATAGTGAGGAGTTAATAATATTCAGAAGAGGCTCACCAGCTGTATATAACACTTCCTTCAGTAGATGAGTTGGAATGGGATCTAACTGACATGTTGTTGATTTAGCTTTGGTAATAACATCATACAGGTCTTCCTGTCCTGTACATGTAAAACAGTGTAGCTGTGGAGTTGTAGGCGAGATAATGTCAGGAGATGCTTTCAGAGGTTGGACCACCACAATTGTTTTTCTAATGTTATCTATTTTTTCAGTGAAGAATTAGGTGTGGGTGAGAATGTAGGTAAGTGTGCGTTAGGTGTGGGTGAGAATGTAGGTAAGTGCATTAGGTGTGGGTGAGAATGTAGGTAAGTGTGCATTAGGTGGGTGAGAATGTAGGTAAGTGTGCATTAGGTGTGGGTGAGAATGTAGGTAAGTGTGTTAGGTTTGGGTGAGAATGTAGGTAAGTGTGCATTAGGTGTGGGTAAGAGTGCATTAGGTGTGGGTGAGAGTCGTTAGGTGTGGGTGAGAATGTGGGTGAGAGTGCGTTAGGTGTGGGTAAGAATGTGGGTGAGGTGCATTAGGTGTGGTGAGAATGTAGGTAAGTGTGCATTAGGTGTGGGTGAGAGTGCATTAGGTGTGGGTAAGAATGTAGGTAAGTGTGGGTGAGAGTGCATTAGGTGGGTGAGAATGTAGGTAAGTGTGCTAGGTGTGGGTGAGTGCATTAGGTGTGGGTGAGAATGTGGGTGAGAGTGCGTTAGGTGTGGGTGAGAATGTAGGTAAGTGTGCATTAGGTGTGGGTGAGAATGTGGGTGAGAGTGTATTAGGTGTGGGTGAGAATGTAGGTAAGTGTGCGTAGGTGTGGGTGAGAATGTAGGTAAGTGTGCGTTAGGTAAGTGTGCGTTGGGTGTGGGTGAGAGTGCATTAGGTGTGGGTGAGAATGTAGGTAAGTGTGCGTTAGGTGGGTGAGAATGTAGGTAAGTGTGCTGCTAGGTGTGGGTGAGAATGTAGGTAAGTGTGCATTAGGTGTGGGTGAGAATGTAGGTAAGTGTGGGTGAGAGTGCGTTAGGTGTGGGTGAGAATGTAGGTAAGTGTGCGTTAGGGTTGGGTGAGAGTGCATTAGGTGTGGGTGAGAATGTAGGTAAGTGTTCCGTTAGGTGTGGGTGAGAATGTAGGTAAGTGTGCGTAGGTGTGGGTGAGAGTGCATTAGGTGTGGGTGAGAATGTAGGTAAGTGTGCGTTAGGTGTGGGTGAGAATGTAGGTAAGTGTGCGTTAGAAGTGGGTGAGAGTGTGTTAGGTGTGGGTGAGAATGTAGGTAAGTGTCGTTAGGGTTGGGTGAGAGTGCATTAGGTATGGGTCAGAATGTAGGTAAGTGTGCTGCTAGGTGTGGGTGAGAATGTAGGTAAGTGTGGGTGAGAGTGCATTAGGTGTGGGTGAGAATGTAGGTAAGTGTGCTGCTAGGTGTGGGTGAGAATGTAGGTAAGTGTGCGTTAGAAGTGGGTGAGAGTGTGTTAGGTGGGTGAGAATGTAGGTAAGTGTGCGTTAGGTGTGGGTGAGAGTGTTAGGTGTGGGTGAGAATGTAGGTAAGTGTGCATTAGGTGTGAGTAAGAATGTAGGTAAGTGTGCGTTGGGTGTGGGTGAGAATGTAGGTAAGTGCGTTAGGTGTGGGTGAGAATGTAGGTAAGTGTGCGTTAGGTGTGGGTGAGAATGTAGGTAAGTGTGCGTTAGATGTGGGTGAGAGTGTTAGGTGTGGGTGAGAATGTAGGTAAGTGTGTGTTAGGTGTGGGTGAGAATGTAGGTAAGTGTGCATTAGGTGTGGGTGAGAATGTAGGTAAGTGTGCGTTAGGGTTGGGTGAGAATGTGGGTGAGAATGTAGGTAAGTGCGTTAGGTGTGGTGAGAATGTAGGTAAGTGTGTTAGGTGTGGGTGAGAATGTAGGTAAGTGTGCGTTAGATGTGGGTGAGAGTCTGTTAGGTGTGGGTGAGAATGTAGGTAAGTGTGTGTTAGGTGTGGGTGAGAATGTAGGTAAGTGTGTTAGGTGTGGGTGAGAATGTAGGTAAGTGTGCGTTAGGTGTGGGTGAGAATGTAGGTAAGTGTGCGTTAGGTGTGGGTGAGAATGTAGGTAAGTGTGTGTTAGGTGTGGGTGAGAATGTGGGTGAGAATGTAGGTAAGTGTGTTAGGTGTGGGTGAGAATGTAGGTAAGTGTGTTAGGTGTGGGTGAGAATGTAGGTAAGTGTGCGTTAGGTGTGGGTGAGAATGTAGGTAAGTGTGCGTTAGGGTTGGGTGAGAATGTAGGTAAGTGTGTTAGGTGTGGGTGAGAATGTAGGTAAGTGTGCGTTAGATGTGGGTGAGAGTGTGTTAGGTGTGGGTGAGAATGTAGGTAAGTGTGCGTTAGGTGTGGGTGAGTGTGGATTAGGTGTGGGTAAGAATGTGGGTGAGTGTGGATTAGATGTGTTAATGTGTGCACTAAGTGTCACTGAGTGTCTATTAGGTGTGGGTGTGTGCGCACTAGGTGTGGATAAGAGTGTGGGTAAGAGTGCATTAGGTGTGGGTGAGTGAGTTTTCCCAATTTTTCAGCTCTGCCCAAACTTAAAAATGACTTCCTAAGTCTGAAGGACGCAAGAGGACAACATCAGATTTTACTGCTTTTAATTCTGGACAGTAGTAGTGGTGGTGGTAGTGGTGGTGGTACAGAAGCTGTAGTAGTTGTAATAATTTGTAGGAGTAGCAGTAATAAATAGGTTGATAACCTTTAAAAATGAATATAACCAAACAACAAACAAAATATGCATTAATAAATATAAATAAATAAATAAATACATTATTTTAATTATTATTTCATTTCTGAATTAAACATCAAAATTAACATCACACTTTACACTCATAAACTCACATAATTATACATTACTGAAGCTTTACAATTGCAAAGTTGATGTTTTACTTTCAACTTAAGTAATTCAAGTTAATACAAGTGGCATCTTCAGGCTTACATTTGAGCTAAATGGGTGAGAATCCTTATTTATTCATGAGAAGCTTTCTCCAGACATTTCTACCTCCATGTGCTCTCAGAGGTGCACCATTATATTGTTTCCCCTGGAAACACACCTCCCACTTGACCGCCTGGTGCATGAACCCAAGGAGGTCACACCAATCTTCATAGCGTCTGACATCCCTATGAAAGATTGTAGCAGGGATTTTAGGTGACAGTTTCTTTCAGTTGAAACTGGATAGCTGGGGTACATTCTCACGTTTACATCCCTTACAATATTCTTGTTATCAGTGTTGACGCTGACAACTCTGGCGAGCCTACAGTGACCTCTTAATGCACTCTGGTCAGCTAGCCAGGCGATGTCTCCTACAGCCACGTTCTGCTGTTTTGTGTGCCACTTACTCCTTACAAATAGATTAGGTCCAGCCAGTTAACTCCATTTCCTCCAGAATCAGTTGACCTTGGCTTGGATAACCTTTTGTAGGAATAGCCTTAAAATTCAAAGCTTCCCAGATCTCTTCTAGGTCCAGTACTTCAGAGCAGAAGAGAATTTGGGCTGATGTAATCCATACAGTCTTCCCTGCTCGGAGTCCTGGCATCTATGGGTCTTTCAATTGCAAGGTTGGGGGCTATACATAGAAATGTTTGTAATTCACATCCATGTAAAGATTCCATCTCCTCCCATGTTATGCAAGGCCCGCTTTACCAATCGAACAGCTGCTTCTGCAGGTCCATTCCTGTGGGGTGAGTCTGCAGGATAGATTTTCCAACTCCATTCTGTTCCAAATTTGGAAACCTTATTTTCGAGTTTTGACTTCTGCACCTGGTCCAGGAACAGGCAAAGCTCTTTCAAGGCAGGTCTGGATCCCACAAAGGTTTTTCCAGCGTCAGACCACAGCTTTCTTGGATGCCCTCTCAATGCTGTGAATCTTTGATAGGTCAAGAGGAAGCTTTTGCTTGACTGTTTGCTGACAACGTCCGTACGCATAGCTCTGTAGGCCATACAGCAAAAGACAATTCCCCATACATTAAGCCTTACTTTTTTCTTTACCTTATCCTTCACTTCATACGGTCCAAATAAATCCACTGTTGTGTATTCAAATGGCCTTGCAGGTGTTATCCGTTCTGGTGGCAGGTCACTCATAATCTGCTGACACTTTCTTGCCTTTGCTTTCCTGCATACTACACAGTGGTCAACGGCTCTTTTTGCTATTTTTTGGCCTTTTATTATCCAAGCTTTCTTCCTCAACTGCAAAAGAATACCTGCTATTTCTTCATGGTTCACACTGTGGGCTTCTTGAGCTAGAAGAGTGGATATCCATGCTTCATATGATAGAATGGGTACTGCCGTCTTTTCTTAAACAAAGATTTGAAACCTTCCTCCACAAACTAAGTGTCCTGTGTCTTCATCTTTAAACACTGCAAGTCTGTTGAGAGTGGTGTCTTGAAATGTTTTTCCCTCTTGAGTTGCAATTACGAGATCTCTCAATGCATTTCCACATTCTCCAACAGTAAAAGCAGCATGATTGATTTTGGACTTCACATTTCCTGTTGAAGAAATTTCCTTACATTTTTGCTCACTTGAGGTTAAATTCCTTTTCAGTGCAATCTTCCATTTCATTACAGCTCTCCATATCCAGGCAATGACTCTTACCAACGTTGTCAGGCTGCTGAATTTCCTAAACTCAATAAGCTTTGCTACTCCAGAGCTAGCTCTTCGGACACTGGTCTCAGGTTCTTTTCCGTCAGACTTACTTTGAAGTGGATCATTCTGTCCCTTTTCTTGCTCACCTTTTGTTGGAGCCTTTAGCACTGCTTTGAAAATGTTCTGGTAGTTTGTGCTCTCATCAATGCTGCAGAAAAGGACTTTCTTTGGAGCTTGTTAATGCTGTCTTTAGTATATGCAGCAATTTCTTTAGCTGATTTTTTCGCCCACACCTCTACAGGTTGCTTTAGAAATTCTGGTCCATTCTGCCATAAATAATCTTCTTAAAGGTCTTTTTCCCCTTGTTAAAATGTCAGCCACGTTTAGGTCTCCAGGGATCCACCACTAGTCATCAATAGACCCGGCTTGTTGAATCTCCCCAATTCTGTTCGCAAAGAAGATCTGGTAACCGTAACTCTCTTTTTGGATTGCTCCTAACACAGTTTGGCTATCCAGTAGATGGAACTATTGATCAATCTTCATCTGACTGTGCTTTTGTATGTCTTTACATTTATCATCTTCACCATGACATACCAAACAGCTCTTGCATGCACCCAGCTTTTCCACAGCAGTCAACTTTTCATCAGGCTTCAGTTCTTTGAACCGTTTACAGAAGAATATTTTCTCCCTGTGTTTTTTATCTCCACAGACAACACATCTGCCTTTCCTTGTGGATCGCATGGAAGCATACTTCTTTTCCATGCAATTATTTTTCTTCTCTGGCTTTTCACTAATGCAGTGTGCATTAGAAGTGGGTGAGAATGTGTGTATGAGTGCATTAGGTGTGGGTGAGAACGTGAGTGAGAGTGCATAAGGTGTGGGTGAGAACGTGGGTGAGTGGGCATTAGGTGTGGGTGAGAACGTGGGTGAGAGTGCATTAGGTGTGGGTGAGAACGTGGGTGGTGGGCATTAGGTGTGGGTGAGAATGTGGGTGAGTGGGCATTAGGTGTGGGTGAGAAGTTTGTGAGTGGGCATTAGGTGTGGGTGAGAACGTGGTGAGAGTGCATTAGGTGTGGGTGAGAACGTGGGTGAGTGGGCATTAGGTGTGGGTAAGAACGTGGGAGAGTGGGCATTAGGTGTGGGTGAGAACGTGGGTGAGTGGGCATTAGGTGTGGGTGAGAAGTGTATGAGTGGGCATTAGGTGTGGGTGAGAATGTGGATAAGAGTGCATTAGGTGTGGGTGAGAACGTGGGTGAGTGGGCATTAGGTGTGGGTGAGCGTGGGTGAGAGTGCATTAGGTGTTGGTGAGAATGTGGGTGAGTGGGCATTAGGTGTGGGTGAGAAGTTTGTGAGTGGGCATTAGATGTGGATGAGAATGTGGATAAGAGTGCATTAGGTGTGGGTGTGAACGTGGGTCAGTGGGCATTTGGTGTGGGTGAGCGTGGGTGAGAGTGCATTAGGTGTGGGTGAGAACGTGGGTGGTGGGCATTAGGTGTGGGTGAGAACATGGGTGAGTGGGCATTAGGTGTGGGTAAGAACGTGGGAGAGTGGGCATTAGGTGTGGGTGAGAACGTGGGTGAGTGGGCATTAGGTGTGGGTAAGAACGTGGGAGAGTGGGCATTAGGTGTGGGTGAGAACGGGTGAGTGGGCATTAGGTGTGGGTGAGAAGTGTATGAGTGGGCATTAGGTGTGGGTGAGAATGTGGATAAGAGTGCATTAGGTGTGGGTGAGAATGTGGGTGAGTGGGCATTAGGTGTGGTGAGAAGTGTATGAGTGGGCATTAGGTGTGGGTGAGAATGTGGATAAGAGTGCATTAGGTGTGGGTGAGAACGTGGGTGAGTGGGCATTAGGTGTGGGTGAGAACGGGTGAGAGTGCATTAGGTGTTGGTGAGAATGTGGGTGAGTGGGCATTAGGTGTGGGTGAGAAGTTTGTGAGTGGGCATTAGATGTGGATGAGAATGTGGATAAGAGTGCATTAGGTGTGGGTGTGAACGTGGGTCAGTGGGCATTTGGTGTGGGTGAGAACGTGGTGAGAGTGCATTAGGTGTGGTGAGAACGTGGGTGGTGGGCATTAGGTGTGGGTGAGAACATGGGTGAGTGGGCATTAGGTGTGGGTAAGAATGTGGGAGAGTGGGCATTAGGTGTGGGTGAGAACGTGAGTGGGCATTAGGTGTGGGTAAGAACGTGGGAGAGTGGGCATTAGGTGTGGGTGAGAACGGGTGAGTGGGCATTAGGTGTGGGTGAGAAGTGTATGAGTGGGCATTAGGTGTGGGTGAGAATGTGGATAAGAGTGCATTAGGTGTGGGTGAGAATGTGGGTGAGTGGGCATTAGGTGTGGGTGAGAAGTGTATGAGTGGGCATTAGGTGTGGGTGAGAATGTGGATAAGAGTGCATTAGGTGTGGGTGAGAACGTGGTGAGAGTGCATTAGGTGTGGGTGAGAACGTGGGTGAGAGTGCATTAGGTGTGGTTGAGAAGTGTGTGAGTGGCCATTAGGTGTGGGTGAGAATGTGGATAAGAGTGCATTAGGTGTGGGTGAGAATGTGGTTCAGTGGGCATTTGGTGTGTCTCGCTAAAAAGATTCGTCTTTTATCTGCACCTACACTGGGAGAATCGATTTGTAACTTAACAGGAAGCCAGTGTAGGGATGAGAAGATTGGGGTTATATGGTGATATTTTCTCCACCTTGTGAGAACTCTGGCTGCTGCATTCTGAACTAACTGAAGCTTGTTTATTAATGTTGCAGGACATCCACCTAGTAATGCATTACAATAGTCCAGTCTGGAGGTCATGAACACATGGACGAGCTTCTCTACATCAGATATAGAGAACATGTTTCTTATCTTAGAAATATTTCTAAGGTGGAAGAAGCTGTTTTTGTAACTTGGTTGATGTGATTTTTAAAAGATAAATTGCTCTAAAATAACTCCCAGATCTTTTACTGTTCAACTAGTGGTTACAGAACATCCGTCTAAATGCAGGTTGAGATGCTGGAGCTTCTGTGTACTGGTTTTTGGGCCGATGAGCAAAATCTCCGTCTTATCAGAATTTAAAAGTAGAAAGTTATGAGTCATCCAGTCCTTTAATTCTTTAACACACTCAGTTATCAGAGTCAGTTAAGCGTATCGCCTGGTTTTGATGAGATTTACAGTTGAGTAAAAAAAAAAAATAAAAATAATAATAATAATAATAATAAAAAAATATATATATATATATATATATATATATATATATATATATATATATATATATATATATATATATATATATATCAGGTGTGTGAGAATGTGTGTTTGTGTGTGTATAAATATCGTGTAAATGTATGTACACTGGAGATCAAAATTAGAGAACAATTTATAAACAATTGAACATTTTTGAAATAATGTGATCTTCACTGCTCAACAGTTGAAGGAGTTTTTGTCGTGTCTATACCATGCTACCAGAACACCTTTTCCACAAAATAACTAAGGCATTTAAAAAAAATAATTTGCAGAAAACACACTGATCAAAATTAGAGAACTGTAGCATGGAAAAAGATTACGACAAAATTCTCTGAAGGTTACAACAGTCAGCAATTAGTAGGAAGTGTCCAGGCCTCTGCTCTGAATGACTTCAGCACATCTGCAGCCACAGGACAGCACTAGTCTCTCACACTGCTCTGGTGGGATTTTGGTCCACTCTTCTTCCAGTCTCCTCCACAGTTCAGTGACTGTAGTGGGTTTCTTGGCCATAACTTTGTCACCAAGGATTTTCCAGAGGTTCTCTATTGGGTTGAGATCAGGACTCTGGGCAGGCCATGTCATTATTTCAATGTTTTCAGTTTCAAGGAACTGCTTTACCCGTTTTGCTGTGTGACATGGAGCGTTGTCCTGCATGAACACTGCGGGCTGATTGGGTGATGAACGCAGGGAAGGAACCATATGTTGTTGAAGAAGGTTCTGATAAACATTTGCATTTACTCTGCCATGTAGCTGTATAAGAGGCCCAACTCCTGCTGCAGAAAACATGCCCCAAACCATGACACTTCCTCCTCCACTTTTCACTGACTTCTTTACACACTTTGGGTTCAGTCTTTCTCCAGTTTGTCGCCGAACATAATGTTTCCCATCGGACCCAAATAAATTAAACTTGCTCTTAAACGTCGAGACACTGTATGACGAGACAGATCCTTACCCTGTTCAGCGCTGAACTGGTGAGCAATTCCAGCTGCAGTGTGGAAACGAGTGCCCATGGAGATCCTCCGCAGTATCCTGTCCTCTCTTGTATTTGTATTCTGTGGACGACCAGCCTTCTTGGTGGACTTGAATGAGTTTGTGATGTTGTAAAGATTCAATATTCTTGAAATCACAGTTTTGGAACGACGAACTTGTCTTGCTATGGCTGATAGGGTCATCCCTTTGGCCTTCATCTGGACAACCTGCTGCCGGAGGCTTTCAGTCACTTTAGAACAGCCCACCATCTTGCAGAGTCAGTGACACTGGAAGTTAGGCTGCCAGTTAAATAGGGGTTTACAGATAATCAAGGAAATTAGCACCAGGTACAGATTAACACCAATAACTGGGAGGAATCTAAAAGAGTTCTCTAATTTTGATCAGTGTGTTTTCTGCTAAATAATGTTTTTTTTTTTAAAATGCCTTAGTTATTTTGTGGAAAAGGTGTTCTGGTAGCATGGTATAGACACGACAAAAACTCCTTCAACTGTTGAGCAGTGAAGATCACATTATTTCAGAATTGTTCAATTGTTTATAAATTGTTCTCTAATGTTGATCTCCAGTGTACATTATTATACAGTATAATGAGTGTGTATGTATTACACTTTAACAGTAAGTGAGAGAAACACACTATTATGGACCGCCTGATTGGACAGCAGATGAAAGGGGCGGGGTTTCCTGTAGGGGGCGTATGAATCCAACGTGGCACGTTTGAGTAGAGACGCTTCTGTTCATCTCTGACTTTCTACAGTTTCTTTTACTCTCCGTTTGGTTACAGGCGAGAAACACAACTTCCGGTAGAGTTAGCGCGTGCAGTGTGTATATGTGTGGTGCTTTAAAA